>NW_010141399.1:14545-14854 GCF_000699245.1 Pterocles gutturalis | reverse complement strand
TAGGGAATACGAAGCTCAAGGGCAGCCTGGGCTGCAGTGACCATGAAATGGTGGAGTTCAAGATCCTCAGGGCGGTGAGAAGGGCACACAGCAAATTCACTACCCTGGACTTCAGGAGACCAGACTAGGGACAATGTGGGCAGACTAGGGAAAATGTGGGCCATCTCCAGAAGGAAACATAAGACCTGGTTACCTGGGATATGGATAAGGCTGAGGTACTCAACTGCTTTTTTGCCTCAGTTTTCACCAGCAAGTGCTCAAGCCACACTTCCCAAGTTGCAGAAGGCAACGGCAGGGACTGGGAGAAGG
>NW_010141399.1:0-14264 GCF_000699245.1 Pterocles gutturalis | reverse complement strand
AAGGCCAGGTTGGATGAGGCTTTGAGCAACCTGGGCTAGTGGGAGGTGTACCTGCCCATGGCAGGGGGTTGGAACTCGATGATCTTTAAGGTCCCTTCCCACCCAAACCATTCTACAATTCTCTGACCCCGTGACTTCTAAAAGGAAGAAGCTAATGATTTCCTAGATGGCTTTCTTTCCACCACTTAGATGCACTTCCACAAAAACCCCCTACAGCCCATTTATTTCATAAAGTTTCTAAATTGTAGGATTCAACCATGTTCTCTGTGGGCCAGAGAGATGCAGGGCAGGTGGGGAGGAAAAGATAGAGTAAACATCTAGGGAAGCAAAGATCCTTTCCATATTTTGCACAGCAATTACCATAGCTAAAAGTAAAGAATCCAACAGGGTGGGCTGAAAGAAAATTGACTATCAGCTCTCTGTGGAGTTGGATAGTTGTTAAGCAGTAGGAGCAGTTTCTGGACTGCAGCCACAAATAATAATATAGGTTGTGAGTGCCTGTAGCAAAAAGGTAGTGAAAATGTTATGTACAGTCTTGCTTTGTTGGTTATGGAATGTAAACTTGGCCGTTTGTTTGGGGATTTTTTGTTTGTCTGTTTGTTTTTTGGGGTTTTTTGGGTTTTTTGTGTTTTGTTTTTTTTAAAAAAAAAAACAAACCAAAACACCGAACAAACTCCTTGGTATTAGGATTGCTCAGCATGAGGAATTAGTGCATTAAAACTGGCATGAACATACTTAGCTGCAACTAATTTCTGTTCAGTGGGAGCATGTCTGTTGGAAAACTGGAGAGCAACAGTGCTGTAGGTGGATGTACTGGCTATTTCTGCACCAGAGCACTGTTACCTTGCAATATCATTTGCTTCTGAAGGAAAGACATGAAAAATCATCATGAGTGATTGCCCTAGGAATCTGAAGTGCTGCATTTGTGACCCTCTGTAACTTTCTTTGTGCAAGAACTGAGTGGTATCCCTCAGCTGTGAGCTTTGTCTATCAGCTCTCCAGTGTCCTGGGGAGGCCACCTGATCCGAACAGAAACAGTATGTGAATGTAACCAGGCCTTGGATGGTCACATACAGGCAGTAAACAAAATTGCATACAACCACCTATATACGTGCAATTTCCTTTTTACCTTAATCTCGAGTTTTGTCTAACGACAGTCCATGAGGTTTTTTGTGACTGCCTCACTTTCATTTATAATGGATAATTAGGTAGGCTGGAGTTTTCCCATTCACAGTTTCATCCCTCCTATTTGGCATTTTTCTGATATTTGAATTTTAAGTTGTTTAGTTGTTTGGGGTTTTTTATTAGGAAAACTTCCTCTGTACTGTGTGTAAATTCAGATCAGGGTGATATTTGAATGACTGCTACTTAAATCTGCTTGAAAGTGGTCTGTTCTCATTGTATTTTGAGGTTGTCTCTGGATTAGATACAGGTGAATGAAACTGGTGGGCTCTAAGCATGAAGATGAATGTGACAGGACAGTGTGTCTCATGTCACTTTTGAGATCAGGAAGATGGAGGTGCTGAGGAGATGGGTACTGCAGCGCACAAGAGGGCAAAGGCTGTGGAGTGATACCTGCTGGAGGTGTTGTAATGATCTGCTCTTGTTTTTAACCAACTGTCTTAACTGTTTCCTAACTCCAGCCCAATGTACCTGGTCTGTCACTAGTAGCAGGCACTTTTCTGTTGGGCATCTTAGCAAGGAGGAGGGAAAGTCACGCATTCTCTAATTGCATGATTTCTTTGCTACTGTCCAAGTACAGATGTATCAAATGCTAGAAAGAATCATTGTGCCAGATTATCTGGTAGCTGCTGTAGTAGAGACATGTGTTTCAGGCATATGTAAGGCATGAGAATTAGTTCTGTGAGCGTATTATTCTTGTATTTGCATCCTGATTCTAATACTTGCTCTTTGAAGAGTTGGGCCAATACTGTTCAGTGCCCTGTTTTGTCACTTAAAATAGGTAGAAGTTTATTGACATATGGAAGGTTATAATTACTTCATACTCTGGTGATTGTTATGGCATGCTTGGTTCTCCTGTGTACACTTCAAGAATGACATTGAGAAGTGGAGAAAGGGTTGCAAAGCATGACTGGAAAAGTGTAAGATACGTCTTCCATTGAAGGACTTCCAGAACTCGATTTGTTTAGCTTTATTGCACAGAGGGGTGACTAGATGAGTGAATTTCACAAGTATTTTTATGAGAAGAAAATGCTGGGTTTTAAAAAACCCTTTGATCTTGCAGAGAGAAGCACAGGAAGAAGCAAAGGCTGGAAGTCGAAGCCACACAAACTCCATTTGAGAGAGAAACAGGTGAGTTTGGGAAACAGTGCACGTGTTTTTAACAGGGAGAGAGATTAACTACTGTGATAAACTGACAGAGACTTGAAGTTTTCAAGAAGGAATGTGATGCCTTGATGCAAGATGTACCATAGCAAAATATAAGTTGTCAGGTTGAAGCAGGCTTGACAGGCTTTTATTGTATATCAGATTGAAGTAAATGATCTAGTAGGCATTTCTGGTTTTAAAACACAGAGCTTTATGGATATAACAGGTCCTATGCACATAACAGGTCCCTTCATCCATATGTATACATGCAGTTATTTTTAAAAAGTAAATATTGAACTATGTGAGTAGATTATACTTCCACGATAATTAACATTTTTCCAAAATACATAGTACAGAGCCAACACATGCAATTTTATTTTCCAAAATACATAGTACAAAGCCAACACATGTGGAGTCAAAAGAATTTGCTTTTGGGTATAAAGGTAGTTGTCAAAACGGAAACGTGGCATTGCTCAAAACCACTGGTGTTTCCAGTATATGTCATTGCTTTCATTGATATTTTTGCTGTAATTTTGCTTTCCTGTAACTTAGGTTTCTCATGATAATGTAAAACAACCCAAAACAAGCAAAAAAAAATAATCACAGATCAAATAATGCATTTGAATTTGAAGAAAGGGCATCCTTCCAGTAACTTTTCCAGTGTCTCAAGACTGGGACTCTGAAGGGCTGTGTGTTCATTTTGGATTACGTGTATTTTTTTTCCTTTCAATAGGGAAACATGATCTGAAAGTGTAACAAACAAAAGAATTAGCCAAATGAGCCCTGTAGTTTTATGACTTTGAGGAAGATCTTCCTCTGATTCACTTGTGCTTTTAATTGATGTGGCAGTGATTTTATTTTGTTGTCCTTTTTTAAGAATTTAGGGGCTCAAAATGGGGTGCCCAGAGTCCATGTGCAGATTTTTTGGTTAAGCTGATAAAATATGAAGATTAGAATTACAATAACCTTGGTTCTATTTTTGCTGTTAATAATATATACGGATAAGAGTGTTTTCAGCTGTTGCCCGAAGGTGTCTCTGTCAGACCTGTTCTGTAGATGTTCACCACCTTCCTGCCAACAGACAGTTTACCCGTTCCCCCAAATAGTGAATGCAGTATAAATACTTTGACTACTGAAGTGCTCTCTCCAGAGCTGCTGTGTTCTTCACCCTGTCTGCATTTTAGGGCATACCCTGAGCCCTGGTATTTTTGGAGGTCCTGAATGGTGCAGAATGCATGTATGGAGCACGCTTTTTCAGTCCTTTTCACAAATGCAAACAAGGTGCTTGCGTGGAGGTTGCTTTGGACGTTTAGAATTTGGGGGAGGATTTTGTGATTATATGTCATTCAAAATGTGCTATATGTTGTGTGTACAATGAAAAATTTGGGAGGAGGCTGGTACTCTAACTTTTCATGTTGGCTTTTTTACCTTTTTTGTAACAGAAAAATAGTGAAGAGGTCACTCCATTAGCAGCAGCTGGCATGGCTATTGCAACCTAAGACATAAATGTATGGAGGAGAGGGAAGGAGAATTTGCTATGAATAAACAGAAATTGAATAACAGATGCTTATATGTGCATGTTTGTATACATGTACACGTGCGCACACACACAGAGTTTGGTACAGTTGACAGCTCCTGCAAAATAACATTTGCAATTGAAAAAGCAAAGAATGCTGGCACATGGAAGAAAGACAGAGGTGAAAGCAAAACATTTTTTCACTGTTACTGCAGAACATTTTGAAGAACGAACAACAGGGAGGGTTTTGGCTTTGCAGGCAGGCATATAAATGTCTGGCTGTTCATAATAAACCTGCTTTTGCCTTGCTTTCCGCCTGAGTTGTCAGTGCTTGTGTTTCCCTTTTTCCTTCCTAGCTGAACTTTTTTCTTGATCAAAGCTCCTATTTTATTTTTAAACTTTTCATTCCTGTAAATGATTGGAAGCTCTCCAGCAGAGCTCTGCTAAAGCCAGAGGGGACTGGAAGCAAAGAGCAAGGACAGATCCGAGGACAAATTACAGATACTTGGGGAACACTCCTTTACAGCAGCAAAAAACAACTCCATTTCCTCTCCTTGCATTTTAACTCTTTCCAGTCCATTCTAAGGAGAAGGGAATTTAATCTTACATCCCAATGCAGGAAGAGATGTCAAGGAGACAGGGAAAGACCTTGGCAGTGCAAATAGCTTGGATGTTTTTAAAGGATGTGAATACTTATTTTTGGAAAGTTAAAATAGACCACTCATTCTGGACTAGGCAGCTGCACGTAAGATTTAGACTGGAATGATAGGTTTGAATGCAAAAACATTAGGACTCAGCCAAAGAGAGCTGTCACCTGAACAGCCTATGCCCAAATAACCAAGGACAGCATCTCAATATTTACCTGTCAAGAAGAAACAGGCTATGGTAGCCTTTCTGCTCTGTGTGACTGGATGCAAAGAAAGGCAATGTGCCCTGTAACCAGTTCAGGTCCCTCTTTGCTCTTACCTGAGGCATGGAGTGTAGCGGGCAGGTGGAGCAGAGTGAGGACACAAGGTGCTTAGGTTGTTTATGTTGCTGGTACTGGCCTTGCATGACCCATCTGTCTCAGTTTCTTCCTCTCTGAAAGATCCATGGATGAAGGATGAATGCAATAATGCCATGGCTACTGGATGATGGCAGTAACTAAAAGAGTCTGTTAACATTAAAGCAGCATAAAGGCACTCCCAAGAAAGTTTCTCTTCAGGCATACTTAAACAGCAGCTGTATCTTAGTAACTTGGTCTGCCTGATCAGTCGTATTCTCATTAGCTCTTAAGCCACTTTTTTTTTAGCACTGTTTCCCTTTTGCCTGCTGAGCTATCTCCATTTAAACAATTATATTACTAGTATTATTGCCATTGTATTGGCAAGAGAGGAGGAGACATTCATATTGATGTTAGTTGGAAACTGCTCCTTTTCATCATATTAGTGAGATCCTCTTCAAAGAGTGGTTCAGCTTTTGGATGGCTCTCCATTCCTGTACCAGCTTTGTAAAGGGACCTGATTACCTTCTCTCAAAGACTGCCAAGGTCAAGCTAGCCCTTGAAGAAGAAGTTAATATGTTTACAGGAATGTTGAAGTTTATTAGACCGTAGAATTAACTAGCCTGAACTTAAGGAGACATTGTCTGCTTAAATCTGACCTATGGTTAATATCGTGTATAAATAAGATGTAAAAAATACTAAGCCTGATGGGGAAAAAAAAATCTTCTCATTTTAAAATAGGCAAAACATACAGGCATTTCCCGGACTATGTGAAAACCCATAGCACAAAGGACTGACTGTATGCTGACAATAAGTGTAAACAGAAGTGAAATGAATTTTCAGTGTCTGTTATGAAAGAAATGCAGTTAGTTTAAAAAGAAAAAAAGAAGAAAATGCTCCCTTTTGAGAGTAATAGGCCTTGAACACCACTGCCACTCTGCAGAAGTATCACAGTCCTGTCTCACTGTATGGGTGTCAGGGAACGCGGGATATGGCAGTTTATGAATAAAAACCGGTTTCCTATGAACTGTCCTGTCAGTGGTGTAGACCTCTCCCATACTCCATGTGGTGTGGATGAGACAGATGCTGTTCATGAGCATCATCATCCCACAGTCAGCCCTGGTCTTGTTTCATCCTGCTGCAAGGTCAATAGCAGTGCTGTAGTCCAGCTCTGTGCTGGACAAGCTGCTGTTTGATCCATGTTCTGCTGAGAAGCTGTGCCTGGTCACAGGATGAGGGATGGACCACAGGGCAGCACTAGGACTAGGGAGAGGTCTACTCCACTCCAAGATCCAGGCTCAAGGAAGTCCTTTGAGGCTATAGGATGTGCCTTAGTCACCACCTAGTAATGAGGCCCTCCTACCATCTTGTGACCTCACACCTACCTGACAGTCTCTTCCACTAGCAAATTGTCCCGTGTCTCTTAGGTGAATAAAACTTCGAAAGAAATCAGGGCTGTACACTCCTGTTTCAAAGGGCCAAGATTTTGGTAATTATACCAGATCTATATTGTTACTGTGACGGATGGCTACTCTTGATATCCTGGTGCTGCTGCCCTTTTTTTCATCTCTCCATTTGTTCCACCTTCTTCTGCAAATGATACTCTAAAGAAAGCTGTCTCTCTTCCCTGTCTACTGAGGGGACTGCCCTTGTAAGTTTTCTGTCAGCTTTGTGATCCTTCCTCGTCATTGTATACATAGAAAGGGACTAAAGGCTTTCCTACCAGAAGAAATACACTCCCTTGCATTGCTGCTTAAATATACCTAACTCGTGGCTTCAGTGTGTAGGATATTCAAGCTATGCTATGGGTTCTGTGAATTATTTTCCAGCAGTGCTGACATTCTTTGTCAAATTGGACATACCTGGTGTCTTCAGAGCAGGATCAGTGCATATATCACAGTGTGACCATAAACCAGCCAAGAAACACTTCCTGAAGGGAAGAATTTGGTGTTACCGAAGCTCCTTTGTAGCTAAGGCTGCTGTTACCTTGAGAACTGTAGACAGGACATGATTTGTCCTGGCCTGGATCTGAATTTTATTGTAATTCCTGGCATAGATTGGTCTATCAAATCTACATCAGTGAAACACCTGTTCTTCACTAAGAGTTTGAAAAATTAGTGTTCTGGGTTTTCCCTCAACAGGCAAAAGATATTTTTATGCCCAGAGTTCAGTTCTCAGTCCTCCCACAGGCTTTCTGTATGACCTCGGGCAGATGCCTAGCTACATCTCCTTGCCTATGAAATACAGATTAATGATCCTCTCTGTTGTCCAAGAAGTATTATGGAGCTAAAGCAACTGTAGCTATTCAAAAAAGCAACATATATACATATGTTATAAAAACATATATAGCATATATATAGTGCATCTATGTATGTATGTGTGTACATAGAGAGAGCAACAGGGCTAGACAAGTCTTACTCAAGGGGTTTCAATTCACTGTGTCCATGACATTTCTGAAGGAAGTAGCCGTCCTTCCAGTGGGAAATGATACATGCTCATAACTGAAAAGTGTATGTAAGTATCCCTTACTAAGTAGCTCATCCCTTTGGTTAGCCTAGACTGCTGGTGTTGAAAACTAGTGACAGATGGGAATATACCGATATTACTTTACAAAGCTCTCCCCTTTCCTTTCACAAGATGCAAATCTGTCCTCTCAGTAAAAAATACAACAGGGGAAGGACATATAAGCTATCCTTTTAGTTCTGATTTGCACATCAGAGAAGCTATTTCCTTAAAAGCCTTGTGGCAGATCACACTTTTAAAGGTAATTTTATTCTTTTCTTCCCAGATTGAGAAGCCCCTGTGACCCGTATGCTGGTCAGACAGCTGATGGCCTTTTGTGCAGCGCTTAGCAAGCTTGGGGTCAAATTCTAATGGCTGCCAACTGTGAGACTTGGCAGTTTGGCCTGCAGAGGTATTTGCCAGCAGACATCTGAGTTCCCTACAGAGATGAAGGAGAAGGTTTTGAAGAGGCCAGGTGGGTTGGCTTCTTAATAGACTCCCAAGAATTTCTCCAGTGTATGTTCCTTGTTGGGCTTCACCATTTTATGTTCAGATCTGTGTGCAAATTCATTTTTGTCCATTTGAAAGCAACCTTCTGTATTCCTACCAAGCAACCTACCAATCACTGAAAGGGATCAGAGATGCCCAAAGTTCACAGTAAAATATAATCAGATATGTGCCTTTTCCTTATGGATAAGTTCTCATTAGATAGATGACATACAAATAATGTGTGTGGTTTTGTTCCCTAGGCATCTCTTGCTGTGTGTCTTAGTTTCTAAGTAGGTGATTTAGACGGGAAGAAGTCTACTGTTATTTCGCCAGGTTGCCCTTAGGTGCAGAGAGTATAAAATTTGAAAGGTAATGCTGGAATACTTTGGCTGTTGTGTGGTACATGTGCAGAGGGACTACTCCAATAGGCATTTTTTTTTTCTGTAACAGCAAATTTTTTGAACATCTAATTTTTATATTGTTTTCCTTAAAGGGAATGTATGAAAGTGAAATGACTCTGTGCTGGCATTTTCCATACAGTCACCTTTTGAAATAGTTACTTGTGTTTGTAACATTCCTTCCTCTTCAGAATTGCTGATTAAATTATACCGTTGCATACTTATGTTCCCTTCTTAGCCTCCTCCTGCTAATGAAGGAGAAGAGAAGTCATCAGGTTGTTACAGAGGGGATGAGCATGAATTCTAATTTAATTCTAGCATAGCTGTCTTCCTACTTGTCAGCATGTTTTTTATCATTACAGTGTGACCTCTACCCTCTGAATGCAAGGATTAGAGAAATCAGAGATATTTTGCCACTCGGGCTGAGAGCTTCCCATGTTCTGCAGCAATGTGGAAAAAGATGACAAGAACAGAATTTACAGCCAGAAAAGTCAAATGTATATTTCGAATCCTGTATTTTAGCAGAAATAGAAGTAGCCTAGATCTTAACAAGTTAAGGGCTCATCTCTGAAGGAATGACTTATTTCAGAGTGTCAGTAATGTGGAAAGCATAAAACCTTACTAGAACCATTCTGAACAAGTTTTTGTCTGTGCTGTGATTTCTGAAAGTTGCTATGGAAACTGAGCTCAGAATGTACCCTCTCCCTACAAAAACTATGTTTTAGGAGCTCTTTAAAACTATTTTGCCCTCCTCTTCCAAATAGCACTTTTTGTGTTAAAAAACTCAAATGGACAAAATCTGTAGAGCAAAAGAAGACAAATGCATATATTAAACATCGTTGCTTGCTGCAGCCTGAAACTGCTGGTGTACTGCCTCAGTCGGTGTCTGTTGAATCTGATGGTCTAAATTTCTGTATTGCCTGCAACATGGATAATATTCTGTCAGAAAAATGTTGTTGATCCCAAATGATTTCTTTCATGAGTGCCAGAGCCTTCAAATTCTTTCTTACTTCCTCTCTCCCACTTTAGTGATGTAGCTGTCTTAAGTCCATGTACACAAACCTCTGGAAAAATAGCACAGTATTTAAATAAAGGTTGTGGGGTTTTGCTTTTGGTTTTGTTTTTGGTTTTGTTTTTGTTTTTTTTAAAAAGTCCATCATACCACTACCACCTTAGCAAAATAATGATTTTGAGTTTATTTTGTAACAGTTTTTTCTTACTTCCATCCCATTAAGTTCCAAAGTTTATGAACTGGTTCTGCCTTAGCACATATATCTTCTGCCATTTGAATGCTAAATTGAAAGATTTTCTTCCCTACCATAGCCTAATTGTCTAATTCCTCCTTCAGTGCTGAGTTTCATCGTGTTGATGTAAATTCTTTGGGAGCCCACGTGAGCCTACGTAATACAGAGCTGTAGTGAGAGTTGGTAATGCCTACGGCATACACTTGTACTTTCCCACTACCTACTACACCTTCAGTGCTCTGCACCATGGTCCCACACCCCTTCTGACAACACCATTGGGTACTTGGTGTACATATCAATGTTGTACCCCTTTAACCCTTGTGCTTGCAATGCCTTTAAGAACATTTTAGTCTGTTTGCTATGAACAACCAGTGTGAATAAAATGCAGAAACAAGCTAGGGTAGGTAATTTCCTTGATCTGTGGGAAAGCTGGTGTCACGCGATTTCTTCTGTCCTTAATGATAATTGTTCTTCAGTTTCTGTCAAGGCTGACATTTTAACGTCTTTTAGCAAGGTAGATTGTTTTACTTCCTGTGGTTTTCCTGGTCACATACAGCTTTTTTGGTATCATGCCCTGGACATTTTGCATATATCCTGTTGTTGAGGAGTGATTTTCCCACTGTTGCCTTCACTGTTTGTTATAGTTGGCGGGAGCCCCCAGTGGTACTTTATTTCAGCTGAGATTTTTGCCACCTCGTTCATGAAACCTCAGAAGCACAGCATAGACTTGACAACTCGCCTGTCTCAGACATTTAATGAATTCTCCCTTAACACCATATTTAATTTTTGTAATTTGGTCTGTCTTCTACCAACACATTGAACAGATTTTTTCTGGTTTGCGTTGAACCTTTCTGCTTTTGTTTTGAGTAATCACATTTATAGCTTGTAATGATAGCTGGATATTTGTAAGAGATGTAGTTAGTCATGGGAGAAAGTCCTCTTTTTCCATTTCTGTATGCTTTTATTCTCCCTTGTGATCCTGTTGTAAACTGTTGCCAGAAGCCCTGTAGGTGTACAGCTCTGCATTCCAATTTCTTGCCGGAGTATAATCTAGCAGATAATCATAACCACCTTGCAAAATGAAAGTCAACTCTCTGTATGATAAGCAGGTCAGGGTGTCTATGTGCTACATCTTCCTAGGCTGCTGGTTAGAAAAAGGAAATCATTTATGAGATGAGGTCCATCTGTTTTAATTTTGGTAAGCAGTGTTTCAGCCCCCTGTATTGTTAAATGTAGCTAGAATCCATGCAGTTACTCATGCTAGGACAGGGAGTATTGAGGGATTCATTTGTGCTGATTTAAAAGTATGGTGAAAAGTGAGGAATTAAGTATCATTTGTCTCACAAACACTGATCAATGTGAAATTCCCTTCCCCACGTCATTGTAATTTCTTATGACTGGATGTGCTGCTTCTATAGGGCAGCTTCTTCTAGATCAATGATCAGATATCTTGCTTTTTTTTTTTTTTTTTTTTTTTTTAAGCAACAAAAATATGACAGCAAGAAGAGTTTGTGGCCCAAATAATTGAATACAGTTGGGCACATGAAAGCAGAACTGAAGATAACCTATCTGAGGTTGCCATGGGCAATAACTAGATCATTAAAATTTATTTTTTATTTTTCAGTCACATAATTCTAATTGTATATTATGCTTGGAATCCTTTTTGGAGTGATTTGAACAGAGGATTGAGACATGCCAAATAAGAGACAGTATACTTGGAATGACTGAAAAGAACATGCCATAAAAAGAGAAACCCACCCCTAGTAGGAAAAACCCCTGGTAAAATATCTGCAATGAGAAAGTTCTTTCTTAAAAGGCATAAGATAGAAAAAAATAGAAAAAGGAGAGAAATAACAGGCCAAACATATCATGTCCCACCTTAGCAAGGAACAAAATAATCTCAACAATGAAGTGCTTTAATTAAGATCCAAAGCAGTGATATTTCACATCAGTTGAAAAGGAAAAAAAAAAAAAAAATTAAATGTTCCAATCAGTGAAGCAGGAGGAAAAGAAATGCCATGCTGAGAGTCATTAAGACCTGAACATAATTCATCACAAGCAAAACTAACCTTATTACAGGAAAGTTGCATTGTCTTCATGGTGCGTGCGTTGATTGCAAGCTAGGAAATGAACATGAAGCTGCCCTTAGTAGTAAAAGCAAAAATATTAAACTGCTTCTGAAAATTGTGGCTGTGCTGTTTACTTCATCAATGAAGGATAATGAGACTGTTTAGGGAAGTCCAGCCAGCCAGCAAGGAGTGTATTTTGTTAAATTTTAATTAAAGATTAATTTCTGCTGAATACTGTCCAAGCAGTAGATTATTTATTAAGAAGAGGAAGCCCAGGACAAAAGAAAAAAAGCCAAGATATTTCTCTTTAGCTGTCTGGAAGATAGTTACTGTCCAGGTTAACTGTTTAGATACCATAATTGCTTGCCTGCTAGCATACAAGGGAGCTCTTCATTCTTTCTGTGTGGGCTGTCTGGTTTGCTTGTTAGTTAAGGGCCTTATCCAGCACCATGTATCAGCTAATGGGTTTTGCTAGAAAGTGGAGAAATTAAGCAGTCTGGGGCAGAGACAAAACTGTAGCTCATGGAAACAGTCCAGTGCACAGCTCAGACTGGCAAACTCTGCTGACCCCATGCTGGCTTTGTGTACAGCCACTGTAGTGCCTGGACCATGGTTTACAGTACCCAGGCTCTCCAGGTATATTTACTGTCTTTGATATCCATATACTACTTCCTGAATAGATGCATGGTAGACTGCAGTTGCATGAAAAGATAACCTGAACTGAAGTGAGGTAAAACTAGAAACGTCATCATTCATCCCAGTTCTGATTTTGAACTGGCAGTTTGGTTCACAAGCAACTTGTCCTTGGTTTGTTAGACCATGGACACATGTCAACCTACTGGGTAGTTTAAACAAAATTCTTGTGCAGAGAACAGCAGCTGTTCTAAGTGAAATCAAGACAAATACATAGATAACAGGGCCTCAGCAAACTTTGACTTGGCTGTGATGTTCCTTTAAAACATAGGTGGAAAAAAAATGGGGAACTCAGCATTGAAATTTGAGGGTGAGTATGGACAAGAGTGAGATTTCCAGATGAACATAGTTGAAGGAGCAGCTTGGGGAGTGGAGGGATTATGCCACGTGCCCTTTAGGATTCTGGTAGATCTAAATAGTTGGAACACTCTTGTTAAAACTTTGATTTAGAAGGTGATGTTGGCACAAGTCTGGGATTTCCTTACATGCCCAAGTGGAGAGCTCTCCCCTTCTGCCACAGGCTGAAGTGGTGGGTTGAAGTTGCTTTGAAAGCCAGTAACCATGTTAGATGTACTGTCCTGGATTGTCTTGTGCAGCGTGAGTATGGTTGAACACAGATCCCTAAACACCCTGCATGGTGAGCAGGGGAGAGATCTTGGAGTGCATGTGGCTCCTTCCTTGCTTATGGCACTGAGTTCCTTCAAGGGATACCAGGGAGTGGAAGGGAAGGATGCACATCCTGATCTCATCCTGATGTGCTATGTGAATATGGGCAGAGAATGCAGCTGTGGAAGGCAAAAACCGCTGGAAATACCAAAGGAATGCACCTCTCCTACAATTTAGGGACAATCATTTAAGAGTCACTGGCAATTCTGCATGCCTAAAAACCTGAGTCTCTAAAGAGGGTGTTTTTGAGGTTGATAAGATCAAGTGAAATGGCTTTGATTAAAGTGGAGGGTGGCATGAGGAATCTGGTATTACTGTGAAGACCTTGAGCCTGCTGCCTATGCTGGTGTCATTAAGAACATCCTGCAGACAGGGGCCTTCTTGCTCAGTGTCAGAGCTGTGCCTGCTTCTGATGGGATAGGTAGTAGAACACTTAAAAACTGTGGGCTTCCTCTCTGTCAAGGGACAGGCCTGCCTGCAATCAGACCCTTTCAAGCCTGGTCAATGGGATATAATTCAGAGAGCAGTCATTTAGTGAACTGCTAATGCTGGCCTAGCAGCAACTTGCAAATGTTGAGGGAAAGGCTAGGGTCAGGCCTGCTGCTGAAATATCTGATTCATTATTTGGACGTTCCAAGCTTCCATTGTTTGCTCTTTCCTTTGAATAAAAGAGTTGTTTGTTTAACCCTGGGATTTTTTTTTGCATGCAGGTGGGCATACTGCTTATCACAAATGCTCATGTGGTGTAATTTGATTTCTGAATGAGGACTATGCATTTTTTTAAAGAACTTTGAAAGTCAAGCTGCCTGGCAGAAAAGTTAGTACATGACAGATGAGAAAGCTGATAAACAGTCACTATACTTGGATAAAGCTTCAAGCAAGTTGGTTGACCTCAGTCGCTGAGGTCAGCAGCTCGGAGCCGGCTCAGCCAGCACGGGACTGACCGATCTCAAGGTACAGGGGGTTTCAGGATTTTCCTTTCAGAAGGAAACCTCGGGAAAGGGGCGTAAGCCGACTCCCGCTGCCAGCTCTCCCGAGAGCGGCTGACGTGAAGTGGACGTTGCCGGGGCAACGGTGACCGCACCCCTCGCGTTCGTCCTTAAATTCGCCAGTAGAGGGCAGCGACTAGTCACAACGCACGAGAAGGAGGACAGGGCTGAGGACCAGCTGTAGTACAGACATCCTGCGTACCCTCCAGGCAGAGTGGTAAGTACTGGACTTCGAGCGAGGGCTGCAAAGGCTGCAGCTCCGGCTGGGGGGTCTGTGCCATCTACCCCTGCGGTGAGTGGTGCCTCCACCCAGACGGAGCTGTGGAAGAGAGAGGCTGCTGTGCAGACCTGGGATTGCAGGGGTGCCTGGACCTTTCCCTGGGGCAGG
>NW_010141398.1:5143-20526 GCF_000699245.1 Pterocles gutturalis | reverse complement strand
CAGCCACCGGCAGAAACGGGAGCAGCGAAGAGATATTGTTGCGTTTCCCTCGGAGCCAGGGAGGCCGTGGAAGGGGTCTGGGGCGCCGCGTTTCCTCCCTGGGAGCGGGGTTCGCGGGGAAGCAGAGCCTGGGCACTTACCTGCGGTCTCACTCCGGGTTTCATCGCTGTCCTGTGGGAACCCTCTGCCTGTACACTTCTCCTGGGCTCCGTGGGCAAACAGACCACATTTTGTACTTTTGCAGCTGTGTGGCAGAATGAAATAATGATTCTTTTTATTTTCTGGGATAGTGGGAAATTAAAAAAATAATCAAGAAGTACAGCAAGGAAGAATTCTTAAAATCAGAAGCTGTAACTTAAAGATTGCCGGCTGTGCTGTCAGCAGCAGCAGTGTGAAGTTACAGCTTTCATCCATTTGTTGTACATTTTGGTCTCTTCCCTGCTACACGTCTGCAGGTGTGAAAGCTGCGGTGTGTGTCAGTGCAGTGGGAGAACGGGACACCGGAGTCAGCTGCTGCCATGGAGAACTGAACAGCAGAGTTCTCCCCTCAGTCTCATAGTGAGCTCTGGTCTAGACTTGAGGTATATTGAGCAAGTCCCAAGCTGGTAAATGTTCTGCCCAGACAGCAGTAGCAGTATTTACTCTGAGATTGTTTTGAGATTGTTTCTCTTGACAGTGAATTCTGATCTCATTGGAGATCACTGAATGTGAGGATTTGTTTAATAAGACTTGTAGCCTTTGAGCCATCTAATTAGAATGCACTTGAAAGCAGTGGGTGTCGTACTGGCTTTGGCTGCCTTAAAGGTGTGACTTACTTGACCATGCCGATGAAATAATTCAATTACTTGGAATGGGAAGTGTAAATCTTAGTATATCAGTTCAGTCTGCTCTTCATCTAACTTAGAAAGCCAAGTTCTGGGCAGGGATGTTATATGGAGTATTTAAAATGTGGTTTGAAAGATGTAGGTAGGAGAACATATATATGGCTAAAGATGCTTTCTGAAAAAGAAGAGGGAGTTGACTTTTTGGCAGAGGTCTGCCTTGTAATGGAGCAGTGTGCTGCGTGCTGCTGGGGGCCTGCTTTTCTAGGTGCCTGGATTGCAGTAGTGTGGTGTTTACAAAGCCATGAAACACTCAGGAATGGGACCATATGAACACGCAAAATATGTACCGAGTTGACTTTTCATCTCTTGTTCCTCCTGACATTCAAAGTTCTGGCCTTGGGTTTGTTTGTCTCAGATTGCAAAACAGACAAGACAGGTAACATCTTAAATACGCTGAAGTAGTCACTGACAGACACGATCTGTTTTGGCAGACAAACTCAAAGTTCTGGCCTTGGGTTTGTTTGTCTCAGATTGCAAAACAGACAAGACAGGTAACATCTTAAATATGCTGAAGTAGACAAACTCTCTGTTTTATTCTTTTTTTTTAATTGAGGATTCATACTTATAAGAAAAGAACAAAGCCCAAATCCTTTTTGGGAAACAGATCAAACTCTTGACAGTCACATTTCCACAAGTCTCTTTATCATGACTGAAGTAATCCACTTACAGGAAAAACCATGACAATGATATATAAGAGCCTAAAGCAGAAAGGGAGTTCTGATTTTGTCTGTTCTGATTTTCACAGATATTTTGAGGACATCATGAATTGGAATAAAGGTGGACCTGGTACTAAGAGAGGCTTTGGTTTTGGTGGATTTGCCATAACACCTGGAAAGAAAGAGGAGCCTAAGCTCTCTCAACAGTCTCATAGTGCTTTTGGAACAGCTGGTTCTTCTGCTGCATTTGCAAAATCTGGACCCCCTCAGCTGCCTTCTTTCTACAAAATTGGGTCAAAGCGAGCAAATTTTGATGAAGAGAATGCGTAAGTAGGGTTATTTCTTGTGTTTACTTAGCTCTAGATTTTAATGTTTTGAAGTTTCCAAGGTCAGGGAAAGTATCTGTGACATTTGTCTGTGAGACCCCACCTGGAGTACTGTGTCCAGTTCTGGGCCTGAACATCTCAACAAGTTGTCCTGTTTACACACTTTTATTATCCAGTGTGGGGAACTTAACTCAGAAACCATGAAAGACAGCACGGTGCTGTAGACTATATTTTTATAGTCTACAGCATATCTATATTATAGACCATTTTTAATTTCCTTTCAGGTACTTTGAGGATGAAGAGGAAGATTCCAGCAATGTCGAATTGCCGTACATTCCCGCAGAGAATTCCCCCACTCGCCAGCAGTTTCATTCCAAATCGGCAGATTCTGACAGCGATGACGATCCTCTGGAGGCATTCATGGCTGAAGTGGAGGCAAGACCCAGCTCGTGAAATGTTTATTAATTGTTGTGGCCATACTTCTCTTCAGTCAGGAGCAGGAAATGTCACTCATGGCTTTGGCAGCTGTATTCAGAATAAAAACTTTTGTTTTTATGTAAGATGCTGTGTTAATTAGAACTCAAAGGTGGATTAGATGGGGAGAGGGTAGATACAAGTTACAGCAGCTTAATTATTTAACTGTTTTGAGCATGTCAAGGCAATACAACAAAGAGCTTTGTGTGTCTCTGAATATGAAATTAAGGTTTTGTGCATTTTTCACTACCGGGATTGAAGTTATTTGTGTTTGTCATGAGCTGTTCCTTAGCTACAGCTCCGTTGTTAGCTGGATTCTATCACAGTGTTTTCAGGAGGAATGCGGAGAATGTATTTTTTCAACAGCATTGCTGTGAAGTTACACTATATGAATTTCAAAGGTATTAGTAGGAGAATTTATTTAGCATAATAGGATATGGAACAAGAGAAAGTTTAGTCCAAAAAGCGTTGTCTCTGTGGCACAGTGGTCTAGTTATGTAGGAACATTTTTTCCCTTCCATGTTTTATAATCTTGTTCTTTTTTAACCTGATAATTTTATGATCCTGTTAGGATCAAGCTGCTCGAGACATGAAGAGGCTTGAAGATAAAGACAAAGAAAAAAAGAACGTTAAGTAAGTTCTCTTTTATATTTCCCATGCCTGCCTCTGTCTTGTATGGTATTAAGAGAATTCCAGTGCATTTTGTTGATGATGATTGTTCTGTAGACAATATAGTATACACCAAGTAAACAGCATTAACGGGCACGTGATATCCCCCATGAGTAAAGTTCTGTGCAATGAAAAATGAATAATAGGAGGGAAGAATCCATAGTGGCATCCTGCAGTAAAATGTAACGACACAGAGTTGTCTCACGTGAGAAGCATTTCTAGGCCACACAAACTGGGACAGCACATTGTACTACTGCCACCTTCCAGATCAGCCTGAGCAGTTTTTCATCTTTCCCCATCCTTGCAGTGATCAGAATGGTTTGGTTTAAAATTGCATTTATGCAGGCAAAATAACTCAGTGCTGCTGTACCTGTAGTACTGGAGATTCTTCCAAGCTTGAACTGGGTTTTAAGACATTCCCTGGAAAGCTGATACATTAGGTAGCACGCGACAATTGGGGTACTAAATTTGGAGTTTAAAAACAGTTCACATTTTTACAGCTTATTGGTTTGTTTTGACCAAGGAAAATAATTACCCTGTAGATTCTTGATACAAATGTCAGATACTTTGGTGGAATTTGCATTGCATGGGGTTGATCAGATTATACATGGTCCCAAAACAGAACACCGGATCCAAATCACCAGCTGGGCAAGTTCTGAACTGGATTTGCACTTCCTGCCTCATATTCCTCTTCAGTTATGGGACTTCTGTAGCATCGAGAGCTTAGACCAGGATGATCTTTGATGTGGCTTCTACTGGGAAGACGGAGTCCTAATCTTTCAGTCTCATTAATAGAAGTAAAGAGAAGTCTTTGCAAGGGTCACTGTTATGGTTGGCACCAAATATGAAAACTCCATGGGCTGGGATTATAAATGTTACTGAGTTGCTAGTGTTGTGCCTTCCACGAAATATGGAGCTCAGCACTAATCAAATGAAAGTATGGAGCTGGGTATGTGGAACACTTGCAGGGAAGTTTTTTTTCTCCGCTTGTTTTTCCAGGGGTATTCGAGATGACATTGAAGAGGAAGATGACCAAGTGAGTTCCTATGCAGTCTTTCTATTTTCTTTTTTTTTCTCTTTTTTTTTTTTTTACCTTCCCTCCCCAGTATGTAACTACTAGGTACAAACAAAACTCCAGTATCATGCACAGTATCCGGACAATTCAGCTTTTTAGCGGGAAGCTGTAGTGGTTATCCTGCTGCCTCTACATGGTGTTTCACTAAAAGAAGGAAGAATATTAGGAGAAAATGTCTTTTTTACTCTAAGATTTTTTTCGGTCAATTTGAATTTCAGCTTCATGTAGAAGTTTCTCAGTATTTGAGGGTCTCATCCAATTTGAAATTAGAAGAATCAGCTGACATGGAGCACCAGTGAGAGGCTGTTCAACTGTGGAGAATATGTGCAGTGAAATTTCATGTCTGTTAAGGGCAGGAATCTGGCTTTTTGCTCTTTATTTTCAGAGGAGCTCCAGTTCTGATTGAGGATTGTAAGCATCGCTGTAATAGAAACAATAAACAAAGAGGAAAGACTTCATTTCAAAATGTAGCTTGCTATTAAGTTGTAATTAGTAATGCAAAGCAAGGAAGGGTTGTCTGGCCTCTAGGCCTTTGCCTCCAATTTGGTGAGTGCAGCTGTGCTAAAGTTTGAGCAAAGGTGACTTAAACTTGCAGACAGCTGGTGTTCAAGTGTATTGTATGGATATCTCTGGGATTGAGCGATAATTGGCCATGCAAATGAAAAAGCCAGATGAGTATATACATTTCTTTGTAATTGAACCTTGCTTTAAAAATCTGCTCTTAAATATCTGCCTGCAAGTCAAGCGAGACTGGTGTTTTCTCCAGGAGAATGTCTTGGTGTGCCAGTGAGATTCTGTAAGACACGTACAGATTTGTGAGCTGTGGCATGTTACAGTGGTGACAGTGACTTCTAACTTGGGCTTGTGTTGAAGGACTCTTCTGAAAGAGTTTTTTTCCCGTTTGCTGTTGTCTCTCTCACTGAAAAATAGATGTGTTTTCATTTCTTAGAGTCTAGTTAGGGGAAGTGGAGAAACTGTCTTTGGCATAGTGTGTTTAAAAAAATGTAAACGTCATCTGCTTAGTAACATTGTGCTCTTTGTTTAAAAACCTGCAGTGTTTGTACTTTATTCATGTGATTCGTAGATTCTTTTATTGTTAAAACATAAGTCTTGGTAGAAAGAGTTGTTAACAGACATGTAAGAAAAGAAGTTTGGTTTTTAAAATTTTGTGGTCTAACACTGTAGTTGTTTTCTTCATTTGTACTTATTGTCCTTCTTCTGGACATAACTGTTGGTATTTATTAGAAGAACCAGTTCTAGTGAACTTTTTTTTTCCCCTCAATGGTGGGTGTGAAAGCAAACAGCCATCTAGCATATACATCATTTAAACAAATGTAGCAGTATTTTTGCGTTCTGTTGTATGTGATTTTACTGATATGTTTTGCTGCAGGAAGCTTATTTTCGCTACATGGCTGAAAACCCCACTGCTGGTGTGGTCCAAGAAGAGGAAGAGGATAACCTGGAGTATGATAGTGATGGGAATCCAATTGCACCGTCCAAAAAAATCATTGATCCTCTTCCACCCATTGACCATTCAGAGGTAGGAAGTTTATTCCATGCTGTTCTGCCTGAGGCATTCTAGGAACAGGTGTTAAGAAGTAGATTGAAATATGGTTCCGTCCCTGTACTTCAGTGTTGGGAGCTAACATTTCAGTGCTGTGCCACCTGAGTTGTACTAAAGATCCTTCAGGTGGCTTCATATTAAACGCATGCTCTTGCAGATAATTAAGAACTTTTTCTCAAAAGGACCCTTGTCCTCCAAAACTAAGTGTACAGAGAGAGAATCTTGAGTCCTGGTCTAACTGAGTAATTGCCCTTGCAGATTGAATATCCACCGTTTGAGAAAAATTTCTATGACGAGCATGAGGAGATCACCAGTCTCACCCCGCAGCAAGTAGTGGAGTTACGTCATAAACTAAATCTCCGGGTAAGCTGGTCACAAACATATCCTCCTAGGATCTTCTTACTTCCATTTTTTTGGACTATCTTAGTTTTAATGGAGATTTTCACATGAAATTACAGCTGTTGAATACCAAGCCTCTTGGATGCCTTCAGTGACTTTGATTTAAGGGAACTTGGTTTTCCTCAGCAGTTCTTGAAAGTCTTCCCTGGACTTGTCAGAGCGGGCACCCAAGATTGCCAGTTGCATGGTTGCACTTGGACTAAAGAACTATGAATTGAAACTGAAAGTATTATACAGAAATTAATTCTGTGCCATTTGTGACGTGTCTGTTGATGCCTTTCTATGAAGGGAATTATTTGGAGAAGAAGGAGACCAGTTGTACAAGGAGGCAGATATGATGTTTAGTAGCTTATGTTGATTTGCAATTTATCTAAATTTTTATACCTGAAAGTCCTATTTATACAGCACATCTGGAATTTGCACCTAATTAAACTTGTCTATTCAAAAAATAAAAAGCCAGTTTTGAAGGTAGAGAGACACCTTTTTCCATTTTTTTTACAGATTACTCTTTGTTTTTCTCTTACTGTTCATTAACAAAGATATGTTTCTGTTTCTAAGGTCTCTGGTGCTGCTCCTCCGAGGCCTGGCAGTAGTTTTGCTCATTTTGGGTTTGATGAGCAACTTATGCATCAAATTAGGAAATCTGAATATACCCAGCCCACTCCTATACAATGCCAGGTGAGTGTTGTTACATCTCAGAAAACATGCGAAGGTCCCTAGTCCATGTGAGGATGTATACAATTCTGGTTTCCTATATAGAGCTGTCACAGAGCAGAATAATCTGTATTTTTCTAGGAAAATAGCATTGATATGTTTTATATAGAAGTTTACCAACTTTTTTTCTTGTTAAGTGACCACTGTAAATATATCCATATTCTTGTCTTCATTTGTCTCGTGGTGAAGACTGGAGAACATGTAAGTGGCATCTCTTGCTTGTAGGAGTGTAGGAAAGATTTTTTTTTTAAAGAAATTACGTTAAAAATAACCACAACAGGAGCTGAGTAAAGACCCATACATTAACAGCCTTATTCCTTTGAACAGCATGTATTTGAATGTCTTGTAACTAGAAGACATATCCAACAAGGCATTTTTAAAATTTCTTTTGGCAGATAATAAACGCCCTGAGCACTGGACTGTTTAACTGGTCATTCCTTGGAGAGCTGTGCATGCAAAAGGGATTCTGCTGCATGCGTAGATTGATTACCCTGAGTAATTAAGATTATCATTAATGTCATTATAACCACACCACTTCAGATGCTTTTCTTGAAGTATAAAAAATGTCATGGTGCTGTGTCCAAGGGAAGGGTGTTAGGACCTTAGTCCGTACTATTTGTAAGAAGCTGTGGTTGAGAGGTGCTTATAGCAACGGTAGGGATGAACTGAGGACTCCAGCACTCAGAGTGGGTACAGAAAGAACAGGCTCAGAGAACTTGTTTTTAGCATTCTTACAGCTGGGCAAGATGCATTTGTGGACATGTAAATATATCCTTGGGATGTTGTACTGTGCCCAAACATTGATTTCATATGGGACACCAACAGTCATAACACGGTAATTGCTTCCAGCCCTTAAAACAAACAAATTCAGAGCTGAGCTTGGCAATAAAACTGTGAAGCATCAACGCATGTTGCTGTAAGTCCTCTATAATGTGCTTTTCTCTTGTTATCTGAGTTTTCATGTAATGTCTAGCACAAAAATATGCTCAGGTAGGCATACTATGGGTTTAGAATCTCCTTATTTTTAGGGTGTTCCGGTTGCACTAAGTGGTAGAGATATGATTGGCATAGCGAAGACTGGAAGTGGAAAAACAGCAGCTTTCATCTGGCCGATGTTGATTCACATCATGGATCAAAAGGAGCTGGAACCGGGGGATGGTCCCATTGCAGTGATCGTGTGCCCGACCAGAGAGCTTTGCCAACAGGTGGGTGTATAGTAAGCATATATGTGCCATACAGTGTTCTTACAGAAGACAAAATTCAGGGCAGAAATTGGCAGAGAACCTCAGTAAACTGTTTAAAAAAACTACTCTGTGCATTAGTAGCACACCTCCAATGTAAGCTCACAATTCTCTCTTACACCTCTTTTTGTTGAAGGATCACAACAAATCTGAAATTTTTGCACAGCGCTCCCATATTATTTCTAAGTGTTAAGAATACTGTGGATGCATTGCCACAAATTGTATGTGCCAAAGGATGGATGGAGCCTGCAGGTTAAATTACAGTTGGATGCCTAAATAGGTTTCTCAAATTATTGGAAATTATCCAAATGTATTGGAGTATTCAGCCCTGAGGATTTCTGAATAATTTCATTGTTAGGTGAAAAGTGGATTTCAGGAGCTGGACTGTAGTTCCAAGGTTGGTATATTTTCTCAGATCTGTCTAGCCTGAGCTGTGATGTGTTTTGTTTCAAATTCTCAGATCCATTCTGAATGTAAGCGCTTTGGTAAGGCATATAATCTGCGCTCCGTAGCTGTGTATGGAGGAGGAAGCATGTGGGAGCAAGCCAAGGCCCTGCAGGAGGGGGCAGAGATCGTTGTCTGCACACCAGTAAGTACCTGTATGCACACAGTACAATTTTTTTGTTGCTTAACTGAAAAATTCTAATACCATTCGTGATGCAGAGTTTGTTCTCTGATCACTGAAATCTAGGTTCTTCACAGGTTATCAGATGTTGAGAGCAAACATGCTGGGATTATTTCTGTCTCAAGAGAAATTGAAAGAGTTTGTTTAAGTATGATTTCCAATAGAAGAGCAAGCAAGGCCTGCTTGAATCAGTGTCAGTTGTGTGCAATACCAGCCTCTGATTGCTGAGCCTTAAATTCATGAAGAAAATTCCCAGAATGTCATGAACTTGAGTGCCATCTTACTGAATCAGTGTAGAGCCCGTGGCACTAATACTGAAGAGCTGAAACCCTGAATCAGAGTGGGTGTTGATGCTGACCCAGTGATTTAGATGAGCACCATTGCCAACTGATTTCATCTGTTGCCAAAACTAGTTACAAACTTGAGCAAAACTGAGCAACTAATGGCTGGAGGAAGTTTTATGGTGGCTATTTTCTGGGGTACTGGGCAAGAAAACAAAGCATGAAGAACTCCTGCACCAAATGTTATGGGATTAAGTAGCTAGTTCACAATTGAAATTTAATTGTAATGAAGACTATGGAGTTATAGGATCTCAGCACTGTTAGCCCTGTCTCAGCACCTTGAAAATCTGTTTCTGTGACTTGAATACTGACAATTCTAGAGTGAAGCCTTGAGATGTCTTCCGTTCTGTCTCTAGTAAATGAGGATAAAACGCAGTTGAGTGCTTGAAGGTTGCATATATTAACATTTGTCAGAATACGCTTTAAAACCTTGGCTTTTTTTTTTCTTTTAATAGGGTCGTTTAATTGATCATGTGAAAAAGAAAGCTACAAACCTTCAAAGAGTGACTTACCTTGTGTTTGATGAAGCTGACAGAATGTTTGATATGGGTTTCGGTATGTAATGAGCAAAGGCCACTGTTTTGGAAAGCAGCAGTGTCTAGTTCCCAGCTTAGTAGGACTGTTCATAACCCCTGAAAATTAAGGAAATACTTTATAGACAAAAGCCGTATTTCAGGGTCTAATATCTGTTGCTATAAAGAGACCAGCAAAGTCCTGTTGATGTTGGTTGCGGAGTAACTTCTGGCCAAGTCACTTCTGTGCCTTGGTTCTGTGTGTACAAACTAGTGGTGGTAGAAGAACTTTCTGCTTAATTAGAAGAGGTTTGGTCATTCAGATCCGATGATTTTGAATATGTGCTCAAGCATCATGGGACATAGCAAGGATTTGACAGTGCTATAATACTACAAACGGAGGGAGACACTTGTAAGACGTACAGGGTATGCACAGACTCAGCTAGGATCTTTGCTTATGGGACTTTTCGCTGAAGGAACTTCCAAAAGTTTCTTTCTAGAGCAAAGGAACTTCTGTTGTGCAGCAAAGAGCAGCTGGAAGTCACGGTACGACGTTGAACACTTAGTGAGAGGCACTCATTGATTCTATGGTTATTTGTTAAATAAAAGCAGTAAAGTTGCATTTTGAGTGATTCTAAACAATGAGCGTACAATGGTGATTGGAACATTTTCTCTCTCCTTTCCAGAGTATCAGGTCAGATCCATTGCAAGCCACGTGCGTCCTGACAGACAGAGTGAGTATAAGCAGGTTTCAAACTAAACTGAGAGTCAGAGGAGGCTATAGGGTGGGCTCCCCATCAGGAATCTGGAACAGAGATTGGATTGCCTCTTCTTGACACAGACACGCAATAAGACTTCCGCGAGAGTCCGCGGGTGTTAATTCTCAGCGTGGGCTGTGGGGAGGGAGCGCCTGTGAGGGTGGTTAGACGCCTGTGCTTGTTCGTCAGTCTGTAATCCCTCCACAGACTTCACTCGGGGAAAAGGGGATTAGCTGAATTAGTGTTAGTGTGCTTTGAGATCCTGTGTCCTAAACTGCCATGAAGAACGGTCACAGCAGTGCCACTTATCATCCACATCTTGTTTCAGAAATGATGAAATGTGTTTCCACTCTGAGATACTCTAGTAGCACAATTGATAATTTTCATTAGAACCAATAAAACCTCCTGTAGCTTCAGATCACTGACATCTCGTACAGTTGTGTAAGTCCTCATTCACAAGATCTGTACAGTGTTAAAGAAAATTTATTTTTCAAGGAGCTCAAATTTTTTCTTTTAGCCCTCTTGTTCAGTGCCACTTTCCGTAAGAAGATTGAGAAGTTGGCTCGGGATATTCTGATCGACCCAATTCGAGTTGTGCAGGGAGACATTGGAGAGGTAATTCAACTTTATTGCTGAGACAAAGGATTGAACCATTCTGCTTCTGTTTTCTGAAATTTATGTTAAACTGCAGTAGTTGTTTATATTTAAGAGTACATACTTTGTGCTTAGCAAAAAATCGTGAGGTTTTGGTTTGGTTTTTAGTTATATTTAGCTTTTTTTCTGCCAACAAATATTCTTGTAGTGATGGGAGGTTTCATCAAGGAGAGAAACAATGTTAATGCAATGATTGATCTTTTTTTCTTAGGCTGAATCCATGGGTATATCCTTTTGTTTTAGCTGAAAACTATAAATTACAGCTTTTGCAATGAAGGATTTGAAACTTAGGCTGTAATGTCTTTCAGCTGGTTTATGTGGGAATGTTGATTCTATACTTGCTTGACACTAGCAGCTGATCTATTAGCAGACTGGGGATTTGGCAACAAATTGAAGAAGTGGGCAGGTGTATACTTGCTGTGAAGAAACTTTGCTTATTATATACATGAAAACTTGAGAAATTTTACAAGATGCCTTCAGAACAGTCTTCTTTTAACCACTTCTCTGCATTTTTTATTTTTTTCATCCAGGAATATGAGGTATCCCTTTATAACAAAAAAATTAATGGCTACCTGAAGCCCCTTCTTTCTGGGAAAATGTTTTTCCTAAACATTGCTTAAGAAAAGAAGAGGTGAAACCTCTTTAAAGGACAATTTTGGTCCCTTGATTCTCCACTTTTTATTCTCACACCTAGTTTAAATTCCTCGTTTCATTCTGCCGTCTGTGTGTTTTTGCCATACTGTCCTTTCTGTCCTGCATTATTGCGTGTCTTTATTTTTCCCCTCAGGCAAATGAAGATGTTACTCAAATTGTGGAGATTTTCCCCTCTGGCCCTAGCAAATGGAACTGGCTGACTCGACGCCTCGTGGAGTTCACATCTTCTGGGAGCGTTCTCCTGTTTGTCACCAAGAAGGCAAATGCAGAAGAGCTGGCCAATAACCTCAAGCAGGAGGACCATAATCTGGGGCTGCTTCATGGTGACATGGACCAGAGCGAGAGGAATAAAGTCATTTCAGAATTTAAGAAGAAGGGGATCCCCATACTGGTAGCTACTGATGTGGCAGGTATGTGATGTTCTAAGAAACAGCAGCTCATACAAGTTGTGGATATCAGCAGAAAGGCTAACACGTCAGTGGAAGGCAACAAGATTGGCCTCCACACCTCCTGGGCACTGGGTTCCAGCTGTTCTTTCAGAAGTACACAGTGTTAGCAAGGGGGTTTGTTTTTAAAGTCTTTTAATGACATTTAAATTACGGTCTGACATATTTTTTGATATACAGAAAGAAAATAAGCTCTTTAAATAGTTGCTGTTCGTTAATCAGCTGAGACATTAGGCGTGCTTAAATTAAGAGGAAATGGACACACTTGAAGCCTTCTCTAGAGCAGCTTTTGTACCCAGATATTGAGCTGAACAAAGTGAATTTCAGCGTCTCTTCTTGGAATAGCAGTCATTTCAAGAGATCTCTTCCATCTCCAATCCTGTGAACTTGGGGATTGCTGTGACTTACACTACTCTTGGAGAAGATGTTGCAGCACTTAAGATAACAAAGAGTTTGAGCCTATGAAGGGTATCTTAACTGGGGTGTATTCTGTGGAAACTCCATTTGTATGCTGGAGCACGATGAAGTCGTATGCTGTCGTATGAGTGGGATTGCTTTAGTTCATTCAGGATAATCGCACTTATCGCTCTGTTGTTCTTGATTACAGCTCGTGGGTTAGATATTCCTTCCATTAAGACCGTGATCAATTACGATGTGGCTCGGGACATAGATACGCACACCCATAGAATCGGCCGTACTGGCAGAGCAGGCGAGAAGGGAGTTGCCTACACTCTGCTGACTCCCAAAGACAGTAACTTTGCTGGTGATCTCGTCAGAAATCTGGAAGGCGCTAATCAACATGTTTCCAAAGAGCTGTTGGATCTAGCAATGCAGGTATGCACAAGGAAAACTCCTTGAGTAGAGGTAGGTTCCTTCCATGATTAACACAAAATCAGGAGCTCAGGGACTCATTTCTGGCTCCCTCATGTGTTTGCAGTGACTTTTTGGCAACCTATAGTCTTTTTAGGTAGGCTTCCTAGTGTTTTTAATGGCCTGTGAAAGAATCCATGAAGCCACAAAGATTTTTGGAACACAGTATGTAATCTGTTTTGGGGTCAGGCACTGCCTAGGAAATCAGGAGCTGTAATCTGGCTGATGCCAGCAGAGCGCTCTGGTGTCTCATTACAATCAGATTTTCAATGTGCACTTGTGGCAGGCACTTGGGAGATGCAGCTTAGTTGAAAGTTAAACTAGGAAATAATTATGGGAACGTTCCCTCAGTGAAACGGTTGTTGCGTGATCATTATACCTGCTTGGCAGTGCTGTCTGGCAGGCTTGCTATATATAGGTATGACGCAGAGCTGAAGCAGTTGTACTTGAGCCACTGCGCTCGTCATCTCTTTAAGTTCTTGATTTTTGCTGCCCATGTAGCTGCAAGAGAGCAAAGGCTTTTTGGTAATTCCCAAATCCATCCCAAAAGATGGATTAGCATGCTTGTGGCTTCATTGCCAGGCAGCTTGGGCACTGGCTGCCGGAAGTAAATATTTTTTCTGATGTACAGAGGCGGCATTTTCAGAAGGGACAGAAATTTGTGAGGCGCAGAGCTCCACAGGCTGCCTTTGAGAGGGGAGCACAGAAGCTACATGACTTGGCTTACTGACTGCTTCAGGTTTGAAGAAACTATAGGGCATAAAAAGAGGAGCAGCCAACCATTATTTAAAAACCTGGTAACAGGAGGAGGTCTGGTTGAACTGCCCTTTCCCGGCCACTGCTTCTTGCTGAGAGAACCTCGTGTCTCCTTAGCCAGGCAGTGGGTGAAATCAGTAAAACCCAAGTATGAGCAAGTGCAGAGCTCCCAAGTCAGTGGCATTGGAGATTTTATTTATTCCTGGGTTTATTAGAATGCAAACCCCCGAAACTTTAACATGGGTGAAAGTTGAGGACAAATAATTAGTTTTCATTAAAAGCATTTGTAACAAAAAGCTCCAGACCCACATGACAGAACATCCCATCCCCTTGCAATAGCTGTGTTGTTGAATGGGACACAGTTTATTTTTATTTTGAGATGCTCAAAATCCTTCTTTTCTGAGCCTTATTACGTGCCTTTATGAAGCTTCTTGTTCTCTGCATTGAGAAGCATTTGTCCTTCTTTTGTACAGAACCCGTGGTTCCGGAAATCACGTTTTAAAGGAGGAAAAGGCAAGAAGCTGAATATTGGCGGTGGTGGCTTAGGATACCGTGAACGTCCAGGTCTGGGATCAGAAAATTCTGTAAGTAGAGATGCTGAAGAAGTTGTCTACAGATTCTTGGAACTTTTAAATTTAGCATTGACTACTCTTTAATTTTAAAAAAAATTGTCTTAGTACTGGAGTATAGCCTCTGCTTTCAAAGGTTTTCATAGCTCGGAGAATTTAAAAATTTAGTATTAGGAATGTGTCAGGTGAAACTGTCCTGTGCTGTTATGCTGTTGTCAAGAGCTGCCTTCTTTAGGGCCAGAGTGATCCAGAAGGTTTGAAGATTTTTCCCAAAATAGACTGTCAATGCAAAATAAATGTTAATAAATTACTTGAAAAGCCATTTCCAGGCTGATTCTTGTCAGCAAAAAATCTTGCAGCATTAGGAACGCTTCCCAAGGTATGCCCATGCGAGGAAAACAGCTCGTTGCCAGTGTGTATGGGGACAGAGTTTAACTGCAGACATGTTGAAAACAGATCATGTTCAGCATCGTTCCAGAAGTCACGGCTGAAGCCTTGTTCACACTTTGTCTTGGCTGTGGCCTCTGAGGAAATCTCAGTTTGATTGCATTTTGCTTGTGCGTGTACTGCAAGGAGCTGGGACATGTGGTTGAGCAGTGAGTCACTCAGACTTGCTGCATCTTTTCTGTCCTCCTCAAGGTCGTGGGGCAAACTGTTTTGCTGCTCAGCGCTCCCCAGAAGTTTGTCATCCTGAGTAGATGTATTTCCTGAGTGCGGGGTCAAGATAGACCCAAAGAGCAGCTGAACTGAAAGGATCTGTGTTGGATCAGTCTCTCCAGTTGCCCTTTGTCTTTTTGTTTAGGACCGTGGAAACAACAACAGCGTGATGAGTAACTACGAGGCGTACAAGCCATCCACCGGGGCGATGGGAGACAGACTTACGGCAATGAAAGCAGCTTTTCAGGTTGGTTCCATCACTTGTACTCCCAGTTCTAACTCAAGAGGAAAGACCTTAACACTGAAAAATTTTACTACTGATTATTCAAGACAATTTATTTTTTTTTTCTACCCTGAAAATGCGGAAGGCCTGTTGACTTGAGGACAGTTGAGTTTGGTGGTTGTGGCCATGTCTCATCCACTCGGAGCACGCACTGAGTGTTGCAGCGCAGAGTGGAAGCATTAGTATGCAGGCTGGACAGAACATGGTTGCACAAAGTTAATTTGCCAAACTTATTTTCTTTTCTTCTGCTTCTTTG
>NW_010141398.1:4429-4902 GCF_000699245.1 Pterocles gutturalis | reverse complement strand
GTAACCGCTCCAAGACGGAGGTTTTTCTAGGAACTCTGTCCCAGGGGCTCCCTAGAATTCAAGCCAGGCTTGTGTACGCATGACGACCGTATGTTTTGTGGTGCAGCGTGGAGGCAAACATGCTCTCTTTTTTCTTTCTGTCTCTTTTTGGCAGTCCCAGTATAAGAGCCACTTTGTTGCTGCAAGTTTAAATAATCAAAAGACTGGTAGCTCCGCTGCTGGTGCTAGCGGCTGGACCAGCGCTGGGAGCTTGAACTCAGTACCGACGAGTTCAGCACAGCAAAACGCTGCCAATCCTGATGGCCCCATTGCAGCCGCCACAGCAGCAAAGCGTGTTCCGGGTTTCACCAGCACGGGGAATTTGAGCAGCATTCCCACCTTTCCCAGTGTCGGAGTACAGGGCTTCAACAACACAAATCCCAGCGCCAACACTCGAGAAGGCAGCGGCAGCCGCAGCACCAGAGGTGCTGCTG
>NW_010141398.1:0-4397 GCF_000699245.1 Pterocles gutturalis | reverse complement strand
CGGCAGTGGTGGCAGCGTTGTCAGAGAACGATACAACGACAACCGGAACAGTCGCCACAATGAGATCCCACGCCGCGGAGAGGGTGGTGGTCGCTACAATGATGTGCAACGCCACGGGGAAGGAGGCGGTCGCCACAGTGACGCTTCTTACCGCCACGGAGAGGGCCGACACGGCGACAACCATCGCCATGGTGAAAGCCGGCACTTCGCTGATGTGGGCAGTGGCAATCGCAATAACAGTGCACGCTTTTAGCAACGAAGGTAGGAACAACGAGAACAGGAATGGTGAGAACAGGAAAGATGCCAACAGCCGAGACAACAAGACAGATGGTTTTGCTGTCCCAGAACCCCCAAAACGTAAGAAGAGCCGGTGGGACAGTTAAAAGCTGGTGTTTCACAGCCTGGAATCTCTGCAGGTAGTGTTGTCTTTTTCCAGAGGATTTCTTGGGGTTTTTGGTAACTGGTTGATGAGCAGCTGGGGGAGGAGAAGGAAACCATGCAAACCACCCGTGCAAGTCTGGGCCAGTACATCTGCGGACAGATTCACTCTAATGATGTGTACACACAATGCTTAGTCAAAGAGAAATCATTTTGATAAAGCTCCCTGGGTTCTGCTTTTAAACATTCAGTGCTCAAGTGACTCTGCTGGATTTAAACAGATCTTCTTGACAAGAAAGAAGCTGTTTCATGTCCTTGGAACGTTAAGAAACTGTTGTCCATAGAAGTTTAAGGTAGTGTTTTCTTAACCAGCGTTCACATTTGAAAAAAATCAGTCCATCTAGAGATGCTCAGGACCCACTGTTAAACATTGTTAATCTTTCGGCAATTTGTTCAATATGGTGAGTTCTTCCCCAATCTCTTCTTTTTATATATTCTCTTATCCACAAATAATTTGGCCTCCAGGTTGTCTCTTACATCTCTCCCCATTAATCAATTTGCATTGCTGAAGGTGGGATAAAGCAAGTTGATTTTTCTTTCATTTGTTTTTTTTTTGTTTTTTTGGGGTTTTTTCATTTTTTTATGAAGCTGTTCAAGTGATCCTTCTCCAGCCCAGCTAACCGCAAATTCCCACATAGTGTAGGATGGGCTCCCTGGCTTGGCTGTGGTCAGTACATCAATCCCAATCCCACTGCCCAGGTATTTTTTTCCTTTTAAAGAACATCTTCCTTCCTAATAACCTTCATTTCGGTGGAAGCCTGCATAGCAAACTTGTCTCTCTGCTGTGCCTGTGCACCCTCTCTTATGAGAGGGCTGAGTGCTTTCTTCAAAAATCAAAAAAGGGAAAAAAAACATAGATACCCCACAACAGTCAAAGGCTGGTGCCCCTCGTGAAGCGTAGCTAAACGAAGAGGCTTGATTCTGAAATTCAGGGACCTGCTGCTCAGAAGCCTTTAGGGAGAACCTGAAAAAAGTGATTGATGAAGTGGAACAGCTCAGATATCGCCCCATTTTGGACACACGTAGTTAAAACTGTAAAATCTTGCTTGACCATTTTTAACTCGTTGTGTGTATTATCTGTTTTTTAACTTTTTTTTTTTTTTTGCGCCATAAAGGTAAGGAAGAACTCTTTTGTTGACACATGTCAGCACCCACCTCTGTCTTGTTTCTACTGAAAGAAGTATCGGAAACTGTCAGGTTTTTGTGACATTGTGATGTTTTCTTTATCAGCTGTGCATTTACTTTCTGCTTGCTCTAGTAAATGTTTTATTACTGGGACAAAAATACCTAGCATGTGCTTTTTGTTCTCCACTTCTTTGGCTGCTCTGGCGTTGGGATGGAGGTTTGGCTGGCTGGAGGTCTGACCGCGTCCCTTTCACCAGCAGTTGTGGATGTCTGATAAAAGACTTCCTCGGGTTTTCCTCGGTATCTTTCACCTCAAACTGTTTTGCAAACCCTATTTTAGCTTCAAAGCCCCCTGGGGAATAGACTTTTTTCTCCGTTTTGCAAGTGGGAAGGATACAGCCCGGGACATTTTGCTCATCCCAGCCTTTCATGGGGTCATTGGTTGACCTGGAAGGAGAACTCAGCAGCAGTCTTGTGATCTGACTTGCATGTGTACTGGTTTCAGTTAAGACACCAAGTTGGTTATTTGCCCCCCCCTCACTAACTAGCTTTCATCTGCTGGGTTGTTTTTTTTTTTAAATAGCTTCCTTGAATTCTCTCATCACAGTCCAGGCAGAAACCTCATCGCACTGGTTTGAGCTCTGTGTGCTTGATATTGAGACAAGTGCAGATGCAGCAGGGGGTTAGGAGCTGTTGCATTCCCCTTTCCTCATCACGCTTAAGGTTTACCACTCTGCGCAAATTAAAGATTTGAGTTTCAAAACCAAAAAAATAATAAAAATAGCTCCATAGTCCGAAGCTGCCATCTGCTCCCTCCCTTGGTGGATCTCAGCTCGCTGCCGCTGGGAGCTGGCCCTGGACGTGGCATGTGGTTGGGTTTCTCTTCTTTTTAACGCATCCCTCTGTTCTGCAGGATGATTGAAATTCCTCACCCCTCTCTCAGCTACCAGGAGCCTCCTGAGACCCAAGTGGGTAAATATTGATCACTGCCAGAGCGCTGTAAATGTCAGTTCACGGGTCTGTGTTGGATACATCAGGGGGCTGATTCCTTCTCGGCAGAACAAGGCGGCAGTGTGAGCAGCATGCCAACCACCCCGAAAGAGAACCTCTCTCCTTGCAGCGGCAGGGCGTGCTGCTCGCTTCGAAAGAGACCGAAGCACAACTCCCAGCTGAACAAATCCCTTACAGGAAGCTCGGGTTGGTTTGTAAAGTGTAACCCTGGGATTCTGATGCCCACGCTCTGTCTCTCGTCCCCCAGAGTGGGGCAAACGCTGCCACCACCCAGCTGTGCCGAGAACCCTCTTCCCTGTCGTACAACCCTTGCTTTCTTGGGTGGGAGGTGGTGCAGATGTGCCTGATTCCACCCCATCTTCTGGACTATGTAAAGAATGTGAATCCTGGAACCCTTCCCTCCCCTGACGCGCCTCCTGCCCGTCCCTCCAGAGCTTTCTAATCCCTCTGACTCACTTTGTATCGTGGCTGCTCGCTGGAGGATCTGGGAATGCACAGAATTAGTTACATGTTCTCTGTCACTGTCTTTATCCTGAAATTACAGCCCTGAGGGAATGTGTCTCATTAAGAGCAGGTAGGAAAAAAATTCTCCGAGCTACCACCAACAAGCTGTTCAATTTTAACTGGCGTACGTACCCGCTCTCCTGACAGTGTCGTAACGCTCCCCTCCCCTGTGTCTGGCTGAGCTGTCTGCGCTGGGCATCACAAGCTCCTTGGGAATGTCTTTTCCCATCAGGGTGAGGAGCTTTCCCAGGCAGTGCCCGTGCAGCAGCGTGGGTGGGGGGACATCGGGGCTGCCGTGTCCCCACCAGCGAGCAGGGGAAGCAGAGCCGGGACCGTGGCTGGTTTCCACCCTCTGCTGCCCACCAGTAACCGATCGCTGCGCGTAACACCCCAGAGCCCGCAGTGGAGTTTGAGGACAGAAGCAAGCTGTACAGACTCTTTATTCGCTTCTTAGCCCGCAGAAAGATTCCAGAGCCGAGGCTCCTGCGTGCAGGGCTCTGCGGGTTTAGGGACAGCTGTGCTGTAAAGCCAGGGTACCCAGGCGTTTCCCTGCGCCCTTCCCAGGCCGTAAAGCTCAGCTTCCCTCCCGGAGCCCATCGTATCCCGGTGACTCCTGCTCCCTGGGTGTTGTGTGCTGGGCTTCCCAGTGTCTGAGCTGCACAAGTCTGCAGAGAAGGGCAGGGTGAGCTGCGGAACAGCTCCGTGGGCACTGCTCCCTCTGCCTGCCCCGGGCTGGACAATGCAGGAATTGGTGCTGAACAGGGGAGTCGGATTGAACCGGCTTCATACACGCTGCAGCTGCAGTCACCTTCCAGCCTGTCGAGGTAAGACTGGAGGAGGGTTTCCCGGTGATGATTCGAGGCTTTGCATGCACAGACGTCACATCAATCACTTGCGTGTGGAAGGAGATGAGGTTTGGAACTGGATGCTCGTTTTTCGGCCAGGTAGGTAAAAGGAGTGAGAGCATGTGGTCCCTTTGCACGCTGGCCGCGAGGAAAAGCAAACTGTGGTTCCAGCTGCTATCTATCCCCTTCCCCGGCTCTGTGTGAGCGTAAAAGGAGCCCGAAGCGTGAGGACCAGCGTCTCCCCAGGCACAGCTGGACGTCCAGACGGGAGAGACACCGTCCGCTTCACAGCATCGTCTCCAGCTCTTTGGTCAGGTTGGGGTGACGCTGATGGAGGTCTGGGAAGTCCGCTGTGTTTTCCCCACAGGCTTTCTGGCTCATCTCCTGGGTTGGACCAGGCAAGAAGTGATCCGAGGCAAAGGAGCTGGGGATGTAGCCCGGCAGGCTGGTGCGGGCAGGGAGCAGCAGCCCCCG
>NW_010141397.1:1475-7088 GCF_000699245.1 Pterocles gutturalis | reverse complement strand
AGGGCCCCAAGAGCCAGACACGGCCCAGGGAGCCTCCATCCATCCCCCCCGGCAGCCCCTGGGGCAGCGTGAGCCCCCAGGGACCCAGGATTTCATCCCTCCTGCGCCTCCCGGCCCCGAGCTCTGACACGGGCAGCAGGTGGGTCACTGCCCGCTCCGGTCACATTCTTTTCATTCTGTCACAGAAACTGAGTCACGCACACACCCGGATATTTGTCTCTCTCTTCCTTTTTAATCAGCTGTATTTTGAGTAGTTTTGAAATACATTTTTCTCCAAAATGTCGTTTTTCCTGTATCTCACTCGATCACAAAGACACATGGCTGGTCCTCGCTCCGACGCACGCCCAGTCCCAATGGCGACACAGCGGAAAAGTCTGCTCAGGCTGCGAGAGAGGCAGGACTGAGACAGGGAGAAGGTGTAGAAAATACAAAAGACCAGGCAGGGATGCTTTCAGCTGCAATCCTGCAGCCAGCTGCTCATCGACCCGCTGGCTGGCAACGCACAGACGGGTGCTGGTCACGGCGGAGTCTGGTGCCCAGAGCTCTGGGCACGCGGGGGCTCGGACAAGCCGGTCCTGCCCGGGGGCGAAACTGGCCGGCTCAGCACAGCAGGCTCCCGAGAGCTTACCCTGTAGTTCTCCTTGAATCATGCGTAACGTCTCGTTGAGCTGAAACGTCCATTTATTTAACAGCAGTAATAATTTAAAATTATAAAAACCTTTTCAGTGTTGAGTATCGGAAGGGTGGGGTTGTAAAGAAAAATAAATGGGACTCGAGATGGGGCAGAGAAGGGCACCAGGACTATTTCAAGAGTTCATGTTTCAGTGACAACTATTGGCCCCCCCCAGCTGGGATCCGGGGAGGGCGGCAGTATCATTACGCTTTCGTTTCAAAGACTTCAATCTCCAAAGCAGAAGAGAAAGCATCCAAGGGGAGGAGGAGGAGCAAAAGAAATAAAGAAAGGAATCTCAAACTCAAACCCATACAAACAACCTTTCCGTTCAGAGCTGCATCTGCGAGCTCAGCACCGCGGGTTTCCCGTCTGCGGAGCGCAGAAGCCTGTCACTGCAAGGGTTAAAAGTCCAGGCGGCAGATGGATGCTTTTATTAATAAACAGCTCTTTCCCCCCGTCACAGAACTTGAGGCTTCTCATCTCTGAAGGACCCAGAGTCTCCGCATCTTCAGAACTCAAAAGGGAATTGTGGGGGTGCTGCTCCCCCCGCTCCCCTCCCCAGCTCTGCTCTGGGAGCCCCTGCGCTGCCAGGGGGAGGACGGACACGGACGGGGCCCCGGGGACGGGGGGTGGGTTAAGATTCAGGAGTTGTTCGATGTGTTTTCGTTACTTGGTGAGCTGGAGGAAGAGGAGGAGGAGGATGAGGAGAAGTTCATCCCCGTGAGTCCTGGGGGGTTTGTGGCAGTGTTTTGTCCGCTTAAGCTTTTCCGGCACACAGGACACGTGTCGTGCTTTGGAGAGCAGAAAAAACAAAACAAGAAACACGGGAAGAAACAGGGTTAGAAACACGATACGGGAGCAGCACTCGAGGAGAAGGCCAGGATGACACTCCTTCCTCTGACCAAAGGCTGCTCGTGCTTAGGTCTCATCACAGAGGTGAGAAAATATTTACAGAGGAGAGCAGCACCACCAGAAAACCCACAGTTTTGTCATCCCCTCCGCCGGCACTCACCTGTTCCAGCCAAGGGACTATACAGCTGTTGTGGAACAGGTGATTGCAGGGTAATTGCCGGACGCTTTCACCCACTGTATAGTCTTCTTTACACACAGGACACTCTAACCCAGAATCTGGGTCACAAAGGGAAACACAGCTCAGCAATACAGGAGAGACCCACCCTCAAAGCACCCGACTCGGCATCCCACCACCTCTTCCCCTTCCTCCCACTGCTGTCCATCCCCGTGGAGGGGAAAGCTTGCTGCTCTGCGGTTACCACCACTATCACTCCACCTCTCACTGCCCTAGTCGTATTTCGCTGTTCCCTTCCCTTCCCTTCCGCTTTCTAATCTCCATCCACACTGAACTTTTCGGAACAGTTTGCCTCCCCAGGGCAAATCCACCCACTCTACACTGCTCTTTTTTTGTGTGAGTATCACAGCAAGACTTTGGCTTTCTCCCCTCTTTGACATGTTTTAGGCCTTGAAGGTACCAGCAGACAAAATTTAAATCCCAAGAAAACGTTAAAGAGAACTGTCACAGAGCTCCTCGTGAGCGCTTCATTGGAGATACACGCACCTACGTGTTCCTGGGAGATCTGTACGGTGGGGAGAGCCTGGATCTTCTCTTTGTCTGCTGGCGGCGGTCCCGTGTTTTCAAACTGATTTAGTAACTGAACAAACAAGAGGCCACAGAAGGCAGAAAGAAGATGTGAGCTCGGCAGCAGGCAGAATCTGTTCGTTTATTGACCCACGGCACCCGAACCCCATGTCGCCTGCACTGCGGACCTCCGCTCCCTCCCTGCCCCGTCACTGGTTCCCCCCCGCGCCACAGCCGCTGCTGGCGTTGTGCAGCACAGCGCTCCGCCGTAACGCCCGCTTCACCTGGGTAATAATTGCGTCCAAGCCGTTGGCACCCCACGCGTAATCCATTGGGTTCGAATGCAAGACTCCCCTGTGAGAACAAGGACAACAATTGAATTCGTCCAGGAGTGCAAAGGAGAACACTGTCAGAAAGAGAGGACACCTGCCGACTCACCAAGGACCCAGCCCGAGGTTTGGTATCGTTGTAGGTGCAATAATTCCATTGACCAGCTGCTGGATAATTCTGAAAGACAAGAAAACCGGGGTCCTGTAAGAATTAGTGTCTGCTAACGCCCGGCCCAGAAACACGACGCGGAGGGAGCGGCTAAATACCGTCACATCATCAGAGGGGAAAAGGAAAAATAACTGCAGGTTTAGGGGGCAAAACCCCCAGCCCGGCTGCAGGCCACACCACTGTGCTCAGGTGAAACAGCCCCGAAACCTCGAGGCACGAGCTCGCCAGCAGCTGCTGGCCCAGCTGAAGCCCGACCGTGCAGCAGCGCAAGAGAGCTGGGCGCCTACGGGATAGTCACACTGGAGAGCTGGGCTCAAAGTGAGGAGAAAAAGGCACGGGGTACTTTTCAGCTAACTCTCACTGCTGAGAAATAACGGGGCGTCCTCGGCAAGAACCGGGCAGCTGCTCTCACCCTTCTAGCGTGGGCACTCCCTCGTGCCTGCCGGCCGCACGGCGCGTGGCGAGACGCGCTCGGGGCTGCCTGGCGCCATATCGATGCCGAGACTGGTGCTCTCGCTCCCGGCGGTTCTCGGAGTCCCTGTTGTCTTCCGACTGCACGTTGGACCCGAACGGAAACTCAAAGCTGTCATCAAAGATCCCGAAGGCAAACTGGCCGTAGCCCTGCGGCAAGGTGAATAAGTGCTGATCCACGTTCTGGGAGGGAGAGAATTCAGAGAATGGATCGTAACACGGAGAGAAACAGCTCATGGCTTCCACACCTGGGGTCTCACCAGCCCAACAGAGACGAGTGTCTCCAGGACCCCGGCAACCCCCCAGCCTGGGCTGGCACAGGCAATCAGCGCGCTCCCAGAAGCAGCTCAGCGAGGAGCACGCACGGATGGAAGCTAAGATGTAACTACGGCTTCCCTGGGTTCTCTCCAGCTGCTGCCTTGAGCCGAGGCCCCAGCACAGCCACGCACCTGAGAGCTCGCTGCATCCCGCCCGAGCCCCCTCACAACGGGAATCAGCGACCAGTGACGGTCTTGTGACACACACGCAGCGAAGGTACGCCACGTGGAGATGCCAGGAGCAGCGTGTGGATGATGTTAATACCTCCTTTCCCAAATTTTGTCCTAATCCGGGGAACACTTAAGCAATACACTAACGGAGAAGTACTTCAGCTCAATGGCCAGGCAGGAGGTGTTGGGAGAGAGAGAGAGAGGACTGGCTCACCTCAAAAGGATGCCTGCTCTGCTCGCTGGCTGCTGTAGAGGAGCTGGTCTCATTGTCAGCGTTCCTGTGAAGAACCAAGAGCATCATAACCCTCAGAAGGTGCTATGAGAAGATTTTCATTTTTCCCTCCCTGCAACCTTAATTTTCCCTCATCTTCCCCCCTCTCCCCACCCTTTCACATTCCGATTTCCTGAAGCTAGAGAGAAGTGGCTGAACCACGATGTGGAGACAGGATCCCCTGCGCAATCCACCTCCAGCAGATCAGCTAATCCTCCGGAGCACCAGGGAGGGAAGGCTGAAGGCACAGACCCTGATCACTCTGACCCAGACACGCTTAAGTCTAATCTTGAATCAAAGGCACTTCTCTATGGCAGAGGCATGTGACCACACGGGACAGATTATGAGGAAAACTCTTAATGCCGTTCGGCTTCTGCTTTCGGAGAGCTGCAGGAGCGCTCACTGCTCAGCACCCAGGTCTGCGTCCTGACACCGGTGGTAAGAGAAAACGAAGGTTCAGCGACTATGCGCCTCTCCCAAGGTCACCGCAAATCACCGACACCCTCAGGATTAGCCAGGATTGATTTCCAGCCTCTAAGGTTGGCGTAGTCGGAGCAAACGTCACCTTTTCGGTACAGAAACCCCAGCGGGTGAAGACCACCCCTCTCAGCACACCCCCGTGCCGCTCAGCCTGCCCTCACGCTGCTGGTCCCAAAACCGGTCACAGCCCAGGGCTGGCAAACGTGTCTGAAACATTTGAAGACGTTTCTCCTACTCTCGCCTGTTCTGGCGCTGCTGGAGCAGTCCCGTGGCTGAGTCAGCAGCAAAGCACGTGAATGCAGATCTCAGCTGCTCCAGTGCAGAGTCCAAAGTCTTTGTCAAAATGTTTCGCCGTCAGTACTCCGAGCTACGGAATTATGCACTGAAGCACACGCACACTCTCCGGTCCACAGACTCCTCTCCCAGGGTTATCTCTGCCCTGGTGACTCAAACCAGCCCAGAGCTGCCACGTGCCGGGGGGAAGCCTCTCCCCCACTGTTCTGTTTGTTTTAAATCCACTCGTTCCTCCCCACCCCGCACCAGCCATGTCGGACACTCGGCATTTCATTCCCACGGCTGAGTTACCTGGAGGTGTGAACTGCACAAACTGAGCACTATCGACCCATAGGGGGGAAAGATGTGCCAAAAATGGGGCAGAAGTAGTACAAACGGTGTATTTAGTACCCGGCATTGCCTTTTGACGAGAAAAGAGAAAAGCGCAAAGCAGACTGAGGTCGCTCTGGCGACAGCCTTCGGGCAGCACGTTACCTGGGCTCTTCAGGAAGCTCCTCAATAAAACCAGATTCGCACCGCGGGCAGATGTAGTCCTACGGGAGAAGAAATACTGAATGAGGAAAGGAAGCAGTACGTAAATCTGCAGAGTACCTGCAGCGTGACGGGGCAGAAGAGCCCCGCAGCCCATCATGCCCCACGCAGGCTGCGATCGCAGAGCCAGGACGACCCAAACCACGGGTATGTGCCTCCATCAGACCAGTTAACCCTGAGCCTGTTTGGAACCTGACTTCAGAAAAGCTCTGGCCAGTGCTAACCAGCCCCCAGCGGGGACACAGCATCGGGTGACATCTGATGGAGTTCTGGGTGAAGTGAAAGCAAAACCTCATGCCTTCCCGGAAGGGCA
>NW_010141397.1:0-1416 GCF_000699245.1 Pterocles gutturalis | reverse complement strand
CAGCCACACTGTCCTGGGGAGCAGCAGCCCAGAACGCTCACGATGCTGGAAGGAAATGACTCCACTCTCCAGCACTCGAGAAGCAGCGCTGCCCGGTCGGAAGAGGAAGCGACAGACCCCGCACCTAACCCCAGCCGCCGTCCCGCCACCACCGGCAAACACAACCACTCCAAACCCCACGCTGGCAAAGCCAGGCTCTGCGTGAAGACACTGAAGAGCTTCTAAAAATAATGGTACTTCCCCTTACTACCACTGCGTTTGAGTCGGCACAGGCCCGTGAACAGAGCCAAGGGACTCCCCAAGTGCGGGGAGGACGCCAGGCACGTGGGGCTGCTCTGATAAGACATCTGGGATCGCTCCTCCGGCCGCTGCAGACAAACCTGCTCAGGCCCCAGCACGAGGCGGTGACGCCAGCGCCCACCCAGCGCTTCCCTGCCTGCCCGACGAGATAAGGACGCAGCAAACACCAGACCCAGAGACGGACCCAGAGGCACCGCTGCTCCCCGATCTGCGCGGGGCTCCTTCCATCTGCGGCTGTGAAACAGCCGGGTCTGCGCCATTTACACAACGCTTGATTTCCAGGACGTTCATACACCAGGCAAATTCTTCTCGAAGTCGTACCTCCCGAGTCAAACACACTCGGAAGGGTCACCTCTGCAGACCCCCCAGCAGTGCGACACTGGGGTAAATCACCCCTGCAGCCATGATCGAGCCGGGGGCAACCGGCTCCCCTCAGCCCTCCTGTTTGCGGGAGGCTTTTCTCTGTGTGTCCTTACAGACAGCTCTGAACGTAGGGATCAGCAAATTCCTCTGCAGCTGGAACAGCACAAATGTCAGAGTTTGTTCCTTCTCGGGCTCTTTGAGCCTCTCCTTTGGCTGCGCACGCTGCAGCACCTCCAGTAGCTCTGTCTGCAAACAGCAAGTGAAACCCAATGAACCTGGACCTCCAAAACACGCTCATTAACTAGCAATTAACCAGACCTGAGCCAACAGAAGCAGCTGCCCACTCCCTGCACAGTGAGGTGCGTTCGCTGCCAGGCGTGCTCTGCCGACACAAGCCCAACACAGGTTTAAACAGAAAATGAACGACCAGGATTTCTCGGTGACAACCTTCAGCTCCTGCGCCGCTTCCTCCAGCCCGTCCGCGTGCTCAGCGGGAGCGTTATCAAGAGTTTTATCCTCACACTCCAACACAAGCTGCGAGATCTACCAGCACGGCCGGCCCTCGCCTGACCAGTCAGACCGACGGCGAGGGCGGCAGGACAAAGCCTCATCAGCCGTCGCACTACGCTCACTGCCAAGCTCTTGGGTGACTTTTAAAATTCAACAGGCTTCTAACAGAAAGCAACGGCTCCTTCCGATGAGACGCTGCGAAAAGTTCCAGGACAACCAGAGCCCGGCAGGATCCTCGGAACC
>NW_010141396.1:0-10470 GCF_000699245.1 Pterocles gutturalis | reverse complement strand
GCCAAGGGCTAACCCACCACAACCAGGAATGTTCATATTTAGTATTTTTATTGATTAATGTAGGAGCCCTGCAAAAGGACGAGTGACCAAGGAAGGTTTCTTATTAAGTTGATCACATTTTCTTATTATTTGCTCTTCTAGTATTGTATTCGTAACATTTCAGGGTTGCACTTTGGGGGCAGGGGTTGGATCATCATATGAATATTTCATTTTCCTGTTTGCAGTGTTTTGTTTGAACTAGGATTGCTAAAAAATAGCAGTGGTTAGAACACATTGTTTAAAGTGGTTTTAAACCAAAGCACTCAAATTTGCGGAGACATACGAAGCTACCGTTACCAAGTTCATCCTCAAGAGATGTTCTTCAGGAGAATAACAGTAAGTAGGTGACAGACTTCAGTCAGAGACATTCAGTTCTGCACATAAAAGAACACCAAAAAAAAAGCTCAGAAATTAATCTTAACACACGCTTCTTGGAGGAAGTGAAGGAAGGACTCCAAATGTGTGACAGGATTTACAGGTTCCATGGCTTCATTAGCGCATTGACTCACAGGTCCCACATGGTGATCTGTCTTGTTTGGGATTTGTTAGAAGGTGGCTACATCTTGGTTTAACTCCCTGCTGATTGGTTTGCTCAGATTTCAGCTCGTCATTTCTCTGCCTCGTTGCTATCTGTTAGGCAATGCTGAAGAATAATGAATCACATTGATTTTTTCTTATCCAAGGATATATGTAAGTTTGGATTTACTGGAGTAATGGAGAATTTGTTCATGTAAACCTCAATTTATTTTTTTCACAGCAAGTTAGAAAAATAACTGTGTATTTGATTTATGGCTCTCTTCTTCCTTATCTCCAATATTTAATTTCTCATAATAAGGGAGATAAGAAATGTATTTGAATGCAGATCACAGAGGTTTCTGAGTACAGCCTGAAAACATTAAGCACCAGAGCTTTCATTCTAGAGGCTCAATTTCAGTCTCTGCGTTATCTGAATCTCTTTATTCAAAATCTTTTATAAATGTTGACATACGACTATCTGTCTACAATTCTTTCAGGAAGAACTAACATTTGAACATTTGAGCTACTGAAATCCTGGTTGTTTCAGAGAGGAGATTGTGTGCCGTTCCATGTTTGCCCTTTACATAATGCAAAACTGGGTCTATACTGACTGAAAAGCATTGTATAATGAATACTTATTGGACATCTGTGTATCTCATATTTCTCTGATTAGATGAAATTCCAGCAGAAAAATAAAACTAAATCTTAGTGTATTTGGCATATAATGAGCAGATAATTAATAATACAGAGGTAATGCAAATTCAGGAAGTTATCACCAGGCAAGCCAAGCTGTGGATTTACAGTTCTGTGGTGACACTTGTCTATAGTTTGAATGCACATAGTTTGAACCCTCTTGTAAATGTGAGATAACTTACCCTTCACTTCCAGATGACTGAACTGTCCCACAGTCTCTCTGGATAGACATACGCACACATGCAGTTCCTGTGGAAGAGCTGACATTGTAAATTTATCTGTGGGTTATCCAGTGCACTGGCACTCTGAATTTTCCATACCAGAACAGTATCAGTTTCCATAACAGTACCCAAATGGAAGTATAAATTGGGATAGTAGGTCTGAGATCATGCTAATCTGTCAGGATGTAGTGTACAAACATACATCAGTAATATGAGGTTTAACAGCATCGCCACAAGTTTACTAAAGTACTTTGGCAAGGAGGTTTGTACACGAAAGTATGAGATTTCTTTGTCAATCTCTTCTGCTCTGTAACTTTGCCACTGCAAAAATATATGGCACTCATTGTGGCAACAGTGTGAAAGATGAGGTGCTATTGGGAAGAAGAATTAATTAAGTGATCATGTCTGGCTTAATGTAAAATCACAACATGCACATGCGAACAAAATAATAAGGGGAATATTAGTCTACAGAAATGCAAGAGTTTCCCTTTTGACAGGGAAGTCTTTACATTTCTACTATAGGAACAAATAAGTCGTTAATGAAAGCATCCTCTGAGCTGAATGTGTTCCTACACACATAAATACAGTAAATGGTATTAGATAGACTTCAACTGTTGTGATTTAGACTACATCAGATTCATTCTGATGTGAATTACACAGTGCGTAAATTGTTCTTCATTTTAAAATCAGTTTTAGGAGCAACTAGATGCAATTCACCTTAATGGAACAACGCAGTGATAAGCAATGAAATCCATAAAGTGAGAGGGAGTCAGGGCACTTGACTCCTTCCCAGCACCTTCTCAAGATGAAGTACTGATGATTTTTCCAAGCTGTAAGTCTTCCAAAAGGCTTAAGGTATGCTACATCTTTTGTACCCAAACAGGCATCTAGGGAAGAGCCTCCAAGTATTCAGAGTTAAGGAACTGGGCATAAAACCAGTCATGAGAGAAGATGAATGCACTAAGGTAATAAATACCAATTCAACCACAATATAGAAGATTAGCTTCCCATTTACCTTAGACAGGCTTAGTCAAGCAGTGAATTTTATTTTTGTCACCCCAAACATGAGACTAGATGCGATAATGCAATTCCTTAGATCATGTTAGACACAAAATATTTGTTCTGGTTTTTATTTTCTCCTCCTGATATCCTTTTCCTTAGTAGGGAGAGGGAGATGAAGTAAGAACTGGGTTTATGCAGGGTACAGTACAGATCATTTTGTTCAGCAAAATAAAAATAAATCACAACTCTTTTCTGAATATACCCCTTTTTCTGTCAGAACAAACTTCAGATTGCGAGCATTTGTTTCATGGGGTTTTCTGTGACATAAGAGCTAATCACAACCTATTCTGCTACTTAAAAACACGGGACCCTGGCAACACGTCTTCCTCTCTCCAGTCACCGTACAGCAAAGCAACTGCAGGCTATTGCATTTAGACTTGTTAGAATAAATAATTAAGAGGCTCATCAGCTTCTCACTAATGAACAAGGAAATGCGATTAAGCAACTGTAAAAGAGAATGGGTGAAGACAATATAGAAATGATAGCAGGATGATTGCTGTGAATGAGATCCTAAAATGTCTGAATAAGAGATTTCTTCAACAAGACACAAGGACAGTAGTTTAGTCTTTCATTAAAAGATTCCTGCCAAATTGGAAAAGCTCTGAATCAGGAGATTGCAGACATCTCAGAAGCTGACAAGGCAGTCACTTCTCTCTTTTTTTTTTTTTTTTTCCTTCACTATTTTGAGGTTCTTCACTTCAACCAAACAATGACTAGGACATCTCTGACTAGGCGACCTTTTATTCTCAAAGACTCTGAAAATACAAGTCATCTTTCAGACCAAAATGTTCTAGAGATGCTTGCCAAGTTTACTGTAGCTAACATCTAGAAATTCCACTGATTAGTACTGTACTGGCAACAGTCCTTGAAAGTGCTTTATGTCTTAATATCTCAGTAAATATCTTATTCTTCTTTATTATTCTTTAGCACCAAAAAATGTACTTCCACTTTATATCTAATCTGTTTCTATGCTTTTACTGTCTGCTTTCCTAGCTTATCTAAAGGAGATAGCACACAATGTAGAAACCTAAAGAAAAGTAAAATAACAGAAGTTGCTGTAATTCTTCTGTATGTCAGGAGAAAGATATCTTATTTTTTTCCTCTATACGCATTCATAAATGACACAGTCTTTTTATGACTAACGGCACAAAAGTCAACAAGCAGATTACAAGATTTCTGTCCAAGGGCAGTTATATCAGACTGTAGAAGTTTCCAGATTCTCAGATATAAAAATGGTATGTGCAGAAGTGTGAGATTCATAGTTACACAGTTTAAAAAAAAAGAAAGCGAAAGAAAATGTCAGACATCTTTTTAGTTACAGAAATGCTCATGTGCCTCAAGTAACATACTCAGCATTAGAGAAAATACTCAGAGTCTAAAACCCAGGCAGAAAAAATACTGTTTTACTTCAATAGGCTTTTGAGGAAATTATTCTTTCCTTTTTTTTTTTTTTATTTTCCCCACATGATGTAGGCTCACCATAGTGCAATGCATAGTATGCATAATAGAAACCACTGGGGATTTTCAGCCAAAATTCCAGCTGGAGATTTGATTGGGTTTAAACAAGTTGTTAGCCTTCAGGTATCTCCCTGTGTTTCTTACAATACATTGAGATCCTATTGTTATCTTCTAATTGTCTTCCATAAAGATGCAAATTCATAGCTTTTCAATTTCTACTTTGGAGATTACTTGTACTTTTCTTGTTCCACGTGATAAATTACTGTTTGATTAGGGTTAAGGTTATTCCTTTCCTTGTACCATGTTTATTGTCATACCCAGGTACTTGCCTCCTGTTAGCACTTTAAGCCAATTAATATCTCAACCTACTTCTTCATTTCAGATTACGTATGTTCTCCCTTGACTGAAATGGCTGCTTTTGTATCTGACACTTATGTTTTAGCTTCCTGCAGAGAATCAAAATGTTCCCAAAGCCATAGGTGACCATGGTATATCATCCTATGGCATATCCTTTGAGCACAAGAATGAGAAGTCATTTTGACAGGGACATCTAACAGACATGCAACCTCCTCTCAGAAAGCAGAGATGTAGAAGAATGTAGAAGAGGTCTCCATGTGTCAGGAAATCTCTGCAGTCCTCGTTTTTTCCAAACTTCTCAGTGTAGAGAGAGAAAAAAAAAGAAAAGAAAAAAAAAGAAAACAAATTTCCTCTTTGTTCTTTTTCCAGGACAAGTTCTGTGAAAACTTCTCTGCAAAGCTTCTCTGGAGCAAATAGATTGTATGAGTGTAGTCAATGAGGCATTCACAACATCCTTTTTCTTTTTCTTCTGCAAAAAGAAGACCAGGCTTGGAAGAATATTTCTTCAGTATTCAAGTAAATTCCTTGTAGACCAACACTTGTATTTTATAATTTCACTTAGAATTTTATTATTTTTATTTTATCTCAGACATAGCCGTTTGCTTTCTGTGATGTGCTAGAACTGATGCCTCGTTCCCATGATCTCCAGAGCCAGATCCGGAGCAAAACTTGCTTTTCAAATTAATTGTGCCAGAACATCTTAATGATATGTATAGGCTGGAACTATGAATATTGTAATATGCATGAATCTATTTCAGTGTAAATTTAGATCTCTACAGTAGATTGCCAATAAATCCTTGGTGCAACAGTACTTCTTAAGCTTTTTGTATGAGGAAAGAAAGTTTAGCAAATTGTATATCCATTTAAAAGAACCCAAAACTACCATTTTTGTGCTAGTTACCTCCTGGCTACACCGTTCTGAAAAATCATCCTTTTTTTACATTTCCATAAAAATAGGGCATCTGACTTGTACATGTATTTTTCTTTTGTAGGTGGAATGGAGAATATAAAACAGCATACCTTTTCATTAGCTCACTACACCTATACTGTGCTGTCTGCCTTAAAATATGCCAACGGGGCTCCTGTAGTACGTATTTACAGTGATACAGATTTCAGCAATCCTGATGTCCAGGGTCCAGTCATTAATTTTAACATGCTTGATGAAAACGGAGAAGTGATCGGCTTTTCACAGGTATGTTTTTCTCTTTCCTTAACTGAGTGTTATGTTTATATTTTAAGTATATTCACAATAAGTTCTTTCTCCTAAAGAAAATATTCTGTTCACAGTGATCTCTTCTGAAGTTTTGGGTTTGTTTCTTCATAGCTCTGCACAATATATACACACCATTTTTAAAGTAGTAGAAAGGGTATCCAATAAATAATGCTAACACAATGCAAAGTACATAATAGTGAAAGCCAATATCTTACAGATTTAATACCCTACATGTAGAAGGTTTGAAAGTGGGCTGTTTTAACAGGATGTATTGACTAGGCTGTTTGATTTCTTGTTGACTTCCTTTTCTAGAGCAGTGAAAATTGGGAATTGAAGAGCAAGTCTAGAAAAGTTGATATAAGAGACTGCCTTGGAGCTTTGACATACAAGTAAAATCAGATCTCAGAATATTGCAGTCACCCATGAAAGAGGATTTCTCTTTTCCCTTCAATTCTAATAATTCCGTTCTTGTAATATTCCTGAGGAAGCATTGAATAAAGGTAAATGATCAGTGTAAAGAGTGAGGTTCAAGCTCAAAAAACCCTTAGATGCTCTCTTTCTCAACGGCTTTCTCTAGCCTTTATCAATCAGGTATACTGAGTATCTGTAAGATGAAACTTCATGAAACTTTTCTACCTCCAGTAGAAAGGTAATGGTGTGTTACCATAACCATGTATAACTGTGCACCACGTAGGCAGTGGGTAATGTAAAGGTAACGTAGTTCACTTGATCATCAGCAGAACTCAGAAAAACCACAGTGCTCTAGTTTAGCTTAATTCTTTTATTTTTCATTGGCTGACAATTAAATAAGCCCACAAGTCAAGTTCAAGTGGTATGACCTTGATTTTTTAAAAATCTTCAATAATTGGCACCAGCTGTCTCAGTGACTACCTCCCGCTGCCAGCAGTAGTAGCAGAGTTGCATTGCTCTTGGAAGCTGATAATTCTGTACCATCAGGGAGAGAGTGGGAGTGCTGCAAAAGGCGTTCCTCAACACTCCTCTGCCAGAGAGGAGAAAAACTAGATAACAAGGAGAACACAGAGACATGTCTATGTGAATACAAGAAAGAGCAGAAGGTAAGCAGTTACTTAGTAGCCTGTCAATATGGAGTTTTGCATTTTTTTAAGGCATTTACCACACTGATGAACATAGGATGAGCAAATATATAGCACTGAAGAAGTTATTGTTCCCGTACGTCTTTTTGGGAGGTGTGGTACCAAACATTCTCAAAGATTCACTGTATTTAATTTCAAAGAATTCCACATTTTAGGAGTGAATTGGCCACTTATACAGTCTTGAATATGTGTTCCAATGTTCATAAAAGACTGGAGATACTAACACATCTGGGTTGGTAAAACACTCTGCAAACACTGTGATGTTGCTTCTTTCCTTTGTTTAAAACCAAAACCTTTATTTGCACTTCTGATTTTCACAATTTCTTAATAAAAATGACTCTTGCCTGTTTCACTTTTTTAAACTCAACTGTACCCTCAAAGGAAAAATTATTTTATAGTCTTGCGCATCCATTGTGCTTGTTTGCTGCAGTGGCTGCTCAAAAAAGCTTCTTTATTGATCTGGGTCATGTGAATTGTTCTGTTCACCAGATTCTCATCATTTCTGGCATGAGTATGTAGAATGAAGAACTATAAAATTTTCAAATGCATACCAGTCACGTCTGCAGTGCTTGTAAGATTACTTTGTTTAATTAAAATAATGCTCAATTTAATGACTTTTAGAAATTAACAAGCAGCAGCACTGTTCTTTCCAAAGTTATGATATGTGTGATATACATATAATTGGCTTCTTTATGGAATGAAATTATTTCATAGATATAGCAGTTATGGGGGAGAAAAATGTTTGCTTCTTCTTTGTGATTACAAAGAAAATATATACAATAGAGAGTAAGCTTCATAAAGCTGACAATATAATCTCATCTACGTACCTGTATGCATGTCTAAAATTAGATAGGTTTATTCAAATCAAAGTTAAATCCAATATGTCCATTAGTGGTTTAGAAATTAAATAGTGTCCTCTAGTTTGGACATGTCTGTGATCTGCACATTCATGTGGGTTCGCTGGTCAGTCTCCAAATGCAATCCAGTGGAGTTAGGAGAAGACAGTTTCAGAAGACTCTCAGAAAATGTTTTGGAGAATTTAGTGAATGGAAAATTGGATGACATTTCTATCTGACATACCTACTACTAGTGGACACCAATTAATGACTCAGGTTGTAATTCAGATAGTACATTAAAAGAGAAATGATAGGATGTTGTATTCCTTTATGGATGATATCCCATCTATAATTACTTATAACCAGGCATCCAACCAGTTCTACTTGTCTTTCTGACAGGCATTTGTTATGTGCCCATTGCCTATTAGAGGGCACAGTGTGGCTGGACGTTAGCATTTGATAGCCTGAAAAGGACAATCTGACTAACTGATTCCAGAGCAAATATTATGATGAGGTTTGGAGCTGTTTATTTGGAACATTTGAGATTGGCAAGAAAGACTTCATAAGTAGACAGTGTCTTCAGAGGATACCAAGCTTACATTTAAGCCTCAAGATTTACATAATTTACATGATATTCAAAACTCTGAACTAAGTCCAAGATATTTAGGATGTGAAAGGCGTGCAGTGAAATGCATGGCATTTAACACTGCCACTGAAAAATTAAAGCAGGGAAGAAATGATGTCTTTCATCTGTGTAGCATTTGGGAGAAAAGCTGTTCTTACCTGCTTCTTTTACCGAAATCCATTTCTCACTGTTACCAGAGTTTGATTACCAGAGCTAACAAGATTGTGCCACTAACCACAAACATGCTTAAATTACATACATGAGTCAATTGCGCCATATAGGAAGTAGCCACAGTCTCAGGTTCATCCTTGAGTAAAACCTTCATTGCAGCACTCGAGATCAAATGAAGGCATTTCGTTAAAGTGAGATACACAAATGAGACCATGCCATGTTTGCACTCTCAGGGATGGCAGCATTTTTGGCAGCCTCCTGTCCCAATATATATGATACAGAAGACTTGGATGTTAAGAAGTGATGAGATGGGAGTGAAATAATTATGGAAGTTGAATTGTTATTGCTTTTTCATTTAAATGTTTCTTTGTGATTGTTGAAGGGTATCGCTGTTTCAGAGTATTATATTTGGAATAAACTTGCGTTGTGTACTATATGTATCATTGATTTAACTGACAGTTTCATTAGTGGTTTAGTTATTTTGCTCTAAACGGTAATTAAAACAATTAAAGAAGAAGGACTTGCAGGCTCCAAACACTAATAGTCACTGAAAAGCTTTGTTTTTTCTTCAGATTATTCATGATACATTTCTTTATCTAGGGATAAAACTACTACAGTTTTGAAATCTCCATAAACCTCTTGTCTTTGAGCACTAAAACTACATTAAATTTCCTCCTTCGAGCTGCATCAAATACTTCCCCTGAAAATTATTTCCTTCAGTAAAGCTGTCTTGTAGACTACTACTGGTAGTAATTTGTTCTTGAAATTACTTGTGAGGGTACCTGTATTCTTTTAATTCAAGATGACTGTCTTCTGCAGTAGCATGTCTGTCATTTTATGTTATGTGTTTATTTGCACTGCAGCACCAAAAAGCCCTGGTTATGAACAGGGGTTAAAGTATGATGAGTACTTGACAGGCCCAGGACATAAAGATGGCCTTTATGCCACACAGCTTCTTCATGTATATTTGTCTAGTTAAGAATGGATAATTCTCCAGTGTTATAGTTTTTGCTAGTAATGAAGTGTGGCCAGATGACAGGCTGGTGATTTTGAAAGATGAGGAAGTGCAGCGTAGAGACAAAGGACTTTTGCTAAGTCAGTGGTGCAGGATGGAAGGAGCAGAGTTGATATTAATGCAGCAAGCTGTCAATCTTCTGCTTCCTTGTGAGGCTACCAGAAAAAGAAGCAATTAGCCCTAGATATTAAAGGGGATTTGTGAAGTCACAAAAAAAGGATTACATATGCGCTTGGTGCTGAGCTAATACTGCACACTCTTCATAAAGAGAATCACCATTAGCTCATTTATTAACAGTGAGTACCTGCTGTCTTCAGCGTATGTGAATGTCATGGGTTTATACATGCCCAAGTCCTTCTCGTTTCTGAAACACTGACAGCAATGACTCAGCTTTAGTTTGCAGCCTTGTCATCTTTTTTTTTTTTATCAATACCCATGAGGTTCCAGCTTGGTTTGAATGCCAAAGAGGAGATGGAACAGCTGGAAGGGAACAACATTGATTTCAAACAGCAATCATACACCCAAAAAAAGTGGATTTCTTACAAATCAGATCAAAGTGCAAGGTTGTGTATTCTTTTCCATTTGCAGATTTGGAAAAAAATCACTATCTCTGCTATGATGGACATTTTGTGTTAATATTATTTTAAGTTTTCCTCTGTTCTGATAGGGAGAATAGACCTGTGAAATGTTTTTTGTACACTGAGTACATGACTGCAGAGTAATTTTATAATCCTTTCACAATTCATTCTGTAAAATCAGTTTGGGATCTGGAAGAGGGGAAAGGGGTAAGAGGCAGAGATGGGCAGATGGAATTTCACCTGAAACATTTGTTGGATTGTATGCCCTGGAGAGCTCCTACCATCACACTTTCCAGTTCAGTGTTTTCTGCCCCCAGTGAAAAATCATAGAATCATAGAATCATTAAGGTTGGAAAAGACCTCAAGGATCATCAAGTCCAACCCAACACCACCTAACTCACTAAACCATGTCCCTAAGCACCACATCTACACGTTTCTTGAACACCTCCAGGGATGGTGACTCCACCACTTCCATGGGCAGCCTGTTCCAACACCTGATCACTTTTCAGTAAAGAAACTTTTTCTAAAATCCAGCCTAAACCTCCCTGGCGTAACTTGAGGCCATTTCCTC
>NW_010141395.1:0-33393 GCF_000699245.1 Pterocles gutturalis | reverse complement strand
ATCGGGAGGGGAATGTGAGGGGTCTTGGGCGGGGCTGTAAAACGAAATGGATATCCGTTATTTTATCGGAAAAAAAGATGTGCGTTCCTCTGCTGTGAGCCCCCAGCGCGGACCCGCCTGCCAGCAGCGAGCGGGCTGCGCTGTGTGCGGGTCTCAGCGGTTACGGCGTTCCCCCGATGAGGAAGCGCCGCGCTCGGCGCTGAAGCGGTGGGTGTGCCAGGCAGGGAGCGTGAGGTTTGTGTCAGTGGCTCTTACATAATGAGCTTTAGCACATGGCTTTTATTGCTGCCACTGCTGCCGCGTTTCATGTGGCTTGTGCTGGAGTGGCTAATTGGTGCGGGTGCGTGTCCTGGGCAGAAGCAGCGGAGTCTGCACGCTGCCGCTGGGCAGGAACCTGAGGATGGGAAAGCTGTAGTTACGGGCGGAGAGCAGGAGGGGGTCAGAAAGGGGCTCCATGATGCTACCTGACCTTAGGCAAATACATGTCTAAATGGTATTGGGCAACTCTGCTGCTAGGAGAAAAAACACCAGCTGATGTGAGCAGGGTAGGTTTGTTAAAACACTGTTTCTATTGGCTTTTTGAGTCAAGGATGTGAAAGTTGTCATTGTTTCAATCTCACGTGGCTCAGAAGGGTGGGAAGAGAAAGAAGAAAAAATAGGATGGGGAATAACCTGGGAAGGGCTGGCAAATGTGAAGGCTTGTCTTGCACTGTTGGTGCTTTTTGGGTTTAGCTGATGCTGGAGTTAGTGGTACCAGCTGTCTTCCTGTTAGCTTTGTTTTGGTTGTGTTCTCTCTGCAGTACAACAAAAGGTGTAGGTTGTGTTGGGAGGTGCCAGTGTCCCAGGAGACTGCAGGCAAGCAGTGGCATTGCCTTTTCCATCTGCTCTCCTGACATCAGCAGTAAAATTATGCTGTGTCTTTACCTGTCCTCATAGGGTCCCCAGAATTATAGTGATGGGGCCCTTGTTGGAATGGCTTGTCGACTCTTTTCTGTTGTTAAGCATGGGTGGTACACTTCAGAAATGTTTTGTGATGTGTTGCTTTTGTTTTCCAAATGGGATTTCAGTAAAGTCCTTGGGTTGTATCAGTAGACCTTTTGTTTAGAATAGTTCAAGTTTGGTTTTAGCTCCTGCTGATTTCCTAGAACATTTTTTATGTAACCGGCTGGGCTGTCTTGTTGTTATTTCTTATGCCCTGCTGAAAAAAACAATATTGCAGTAGCATGTAGCATCTTTGGCCTGAGATCTAGAGCACATAGTGCAACAGGCCACTTGAAAAGTGGTTCAGAGCTCAAAGAAAACTATCTTGTTCTAACTGGCTGCCAGCATGATCTTTTGGCAGTAATTGTACTTGCAGGGTTACTATGCAGTTAGCTTTGAATTCCATGGGGCAAAATTCTGTTGTGGAGTAAGCATCTGGTTGTATTTAGCAATTTCCAGCAGCTTGAATACTTTAAATAAAGTAGGAGACAATATGATGGCTATCCCCCATGGCAACTGAAGGACTTCAGCTGTTCAGGTGCCCTAGGTTTTAGCACTGTTGGCAGCAGAGCTCTTCACATGATTTATATAAATCATTGACTGGCCACATCTTTCAGCTTTTCTGGGGGGTTTGAGTACTGATCCTCTCTTAGTTTTGATATTTAGAGTGTATTATTAATAGAGTTGTAGTCTATCAAACTTTTTAAAAGTTGTGCATTAAATGTCACTTAAGTTCCTATTTTCTAGCTCATTGGATCTGTTTGTTCTGTGTTATGTTAGATGAGGCTTTTCACTGAACAGTTGATGATTACATTTCTTGTAGTATTGGAATTTCTTCTGAGCCTTGCCACAATGAGGAAAAACATGCCTGGAAAATAAAAATTAGCTCTTCTGATGAATTAACTGGGGAGGGGCATATCCTAAGCTAAAGTCACCAAGGTTATAAGTGATGGAATTGTATTGCTTTTAAGATCTATCTATATTGGTCTTTTCTGGAAAAAAGTTCTGAGTATTTCTGTGAGCTCTCCAGTTGCTTTTGATAGAAAGCTGCTTGTGAACCTGCTAAACTTTATACCTTTCCCATTCTTGTATTCCAGACCGTAAGGACATTCTGTGTTACTGAAGGAGGGGTCTCCTATTTGTGGAGTGACTTACGATGTCAAGAACTGTATCATCCTGGATCTTAAGCTCAGCAAGAAACAGCATTGTTTCACAAGGGAAAGGACGTTTGTACTCCTTCTGTATCCCAAATAGAAGCAAGATAGGATGGAAGCTTGTCTTCTCGAAAACACGTCTCTACCCTGCTGGGAGCTGCGGCTTAGACAATACTTTCTCCTCAAAGGCATTCCGACACACTTCTACGGAAGAAGAACATTTCTCTTTCCAGTTGTCTCCATCACAAATCAATGATATACTCAGAGCAGGTGAATTTTCCCATAAAATACTGGATTTGAATGGTAAAAATGCAAATTCAGTGTTGAAGTTCGAAAGTAACCAATTGGCATCCAACAGCCCTATTGAAGACCGCAGAAGTGCAGTCACTTGCTTGCAGACCAGAGGGATGATGTTTGGAGTCTTCGATGGTCATGCAGGTTCTGCGTGTGCTCAGGCAGTAAGTGAGAGACTACTTCATTATATAGCAGTGTCTCTCATGTCTCGGCAAACCTTGGAAGAGATCGAGCTTGCTGTGGAGTGCGTGAAACCAGTTCCGCCTATTCTGCAGTGGCACAGGCATACAAATGATATAGAGTATAGAGAAATAACTTCACAATATTTTGAAAACCTCCGGGTTTACTGGCAACATTTACTGGACCTAGACACAGAGCTGGGATTTAGTTTAGAAGAAGCCATGATATGTGCATTCAAAAGGTTAGACTCGGACATATCACTGGAAGTTCAGGCTCCCCAGGAAAATGAATTGATGAGAAATATTGCCCTTCAGGTGGCCTTTTCTGGTGCAACAGCCTGTGTAGCTCACATTGATGGCGTTCACTTACATGTTGCAAATACTGGTGATTGCAGAGCAATTTTAGGGGTTCATGAAGAAGATGGAACGTGGTCTGCTCTCCCTCTAACCCGAGACCACAATGCCTATGATGAATTTGAGATTAGAAGACTGAAGAGAGAACATCCTAGATCTGAGGAGAAAACCCTAGTTGTGAATGACAGGTTACTGGGGATTCTCATGCCCTCCAGAGCTTTTGGAGATGTGCAATTAAAATGGAGTAAAGAATTGCAACACAGTGTTCTTGAGAATAGCTGTGATGTTGAGGCTTTAAATATTTATCAGTACGTTCCTCCAAACTACCATACACCCCCTTATTTAACTGCAGAGCCTGAAGTCACATACCACAAATTAAGAAGCAAGGATAAGTTTCTAGTTATTGCTTCGGATGGACTATGGGAGATGCTAAGTAATGAAAAGGTTGTAAAATTTGTTGCTGGACACCTTACAGAGCTTAATGTGCAGAAACCACAGCTGGCTTTTGAGAAACCAGTTAATTTGGGTTACATGCGCAGCTTGTTACTTCAGAGGAAAAACAGAGGTATTACCTCACTTGACCAGAACGTAGCTACTCATTTAATAAGGCATGCAATTGGCAGTAATGAGTATGGGGAGGTGGACCAAGAGAAACTTGCTGCAATGCTGACGCTGCCTGAAGACCTTGCGAGAATGTACAGAGATGATATCACAGTTACAGTGGTGTATTTTAATTCAGAAACAATTGAAAATTACTACAAAAACAATGAATAGAGACTTGCACTGCTGCTGTTCTATACCGCTAGCCAGCTTTGATACTGAAACCATTACTGTTTCTCTGATATTCAAGCTGTTAACAGTGTTATGGTCTGGAAGCTCCTAAATCTTTTTGTTACTGGTCTTGAAAATAACTTTCTAAAAGCGAGTTTGATGAAGGTTACCTGGGTTTCCAAGTCTACACAAACTAAAAGAAAATATTTTGATAAAGGTTCACTGAAATGTAGTTGAACTAAAGATTGCTGACCCAGTTCCGATTCCATGGAAACCACTGGTGAAACTTTCAAAATGAGCAAACGAGACAAATTTCACTGAGACTGGTACAATGTAATAGATGGATAATACCTGTAGCTGCATGGAGTGTAAGAAAGGCTCTGCTCTTGCGGAAAATTGGATCCTATTGAAGCACTGTAACTGCATTAAATAAACAAACTACCAAAGCTTTATTTGACGTAACAGTGTCAGATACTTTAACAAATTGCCTTTTATATCTGAAGACAGCACTAAGGAAGGCTGGTCAAAGAGCCCTGGGATTGTCAGATATTTTTTCCTTAATTCTTTTTTTTAAGCTGGGAAACAATCATATTCCACATTATTTTGAAGTGAATGCTTATTCTCTTAATTCTGTGGACTTGCGTAACAATTTACAGCTCACACATGTGAGGGACTTAGTGATTCCCTGTGTAGGAGTTAACAGTACTAGACTTAAGCATTTAAGCCTCTAACTTGCTTAAAGAATATACCCTTTTATTAAGTATTGATCTATAAGTGCTGTGCATAAAATTCTCAAACTGTAATTTAAATTAACTTGGACAGGTCCAGAACTTCAAAAATTCATCTAAATGTAAATACAGAAAAAGAGAGAGCACCTTTCTCTTCAGGTTTAACTTAGAAGAGAAATAACAGTGCTGATATTTCACCAAAATACATTTAATCTTTATTTTATTCTTGCCTTTAGATGTCAGCTTTTTCTTATAGGTGCAGAGTTATTTTCTCTAATTGTCCTGGGTTAAGCTTAACCCAGGACAGTAATGAATGTATATGTTTTAATCTCTCAACATATACTTTTGTGTATTTTACGATGGTTTTCTTTTATACTGTGCTTTCTAGAGTGCCAATCCAAGCTTGCAAATTAGCTGTATTTTCTAAGTTTCACATCTGCTGTTCTCTAGTGATTCTTTTCCTTGTTTACACACAGCAGTAGCTGTTGCCTGCAAGAATGTGTGTACTGGGAATATAGGACTGTTTACTGCTGCTGCTACCAGGTAAGAACTCCTGTGGGTGCAGCAGAGCTGATAAAAGTATTGCTTTTTTTCCTAAATTCCACATAAAGTAAAAGTATTATCTTTTTACACACAGCAGTAGCTGTTGCCTGCAAGAATGTGTGTACTGGGAATATAGGACTGTTTACTGCTGCTGCTACCAGGTAAGAACTCCGGTGGGTGCAGCAGAGCTGATAAAAGTATTGCTTTTTTTTCCTAAATTCCACATAAAATAAAAGCATTATCTTTCTGCAGTTTAGTAGATTAAAAAGTACTTAAATTTTTCTCAAGATCTTAAGTAGATGCAATCTTGGGGCATAAACTAGTAGCAGTCGTGGATTTGGGGCTTTTTGTATAGTTTTCCTACAGGTAAAAATTCTTGGTACTTTTTCAGGCATTTAAATAATCTGTGTTTTTTTTGTGAAGATAATCTAGAAAACTTTTGATGTAGAGTGAACCTGCAAGTGCAAAAGTAAGGTAGCAAACCAGCTAGTATATAGTCATAAAATGAGCTGTTCTGTTCTTTTCACCACCCAGTGGTGAAATCTAGGTTGTCTTTTAAAAGAGTCATTGTGGCATTATGTCATATCATAGAATGGTTTGGGTCGGGAGGGACCTTAAAGATCATCTAGTTCCAACCTCCCTGCCATGGGCAGGGACACCTCCCACTAGCCCAGGTTGCTCAAAGCCTCATCCAGCCTGGCCTTGAACACCTCCAGGGATGGGGCATCCACAGCTTCTCTGGGCAACCTGTGCCAGTGCCTCACCACCCTCACAGTTAAGGATTTCTTCCTAATATTGAGTTTAAATCTACCTTCTTTCAGTTGAAAGCTGTTACTTCTTGTCCTATCACTACATGCCCTTGTAAGCACTTTGTCTCCATCTTTCCTGTAGCCCCCTTCAAGTCCTGGAAGGCTGCTATAAAAGGTCTCCCCGGAGCCTTCTCTTCTCCAGGCTGAACAACCCCAACTGTCTCAGCCTGTCCTCACAGGGGAGGTGCTCCAGTCTCTGACCATCTTTGTGGCCTCCTCTGGACTCGCTCTAACAGGTCCGTGTCCTTCCTGTGCTGAGGACTCCAGAGCTGGATGCAGCTCTGCAGGTGGGGTCTCGTGAGAGTGGAGTAGAGGGGGAGAATCACCTCCCTCGACCTGCTGGTCACGCTTCTTTTGGTGCAGCTCAGAATATGATTGGCTTTCTGGGCTGCAAGCACACGTTGCTGGGTCATTTTGAGCTTTTCATCAACCAGCACCCCAAAGTCCTTCTCTTCGGGGCTGCTCATAATCCATTCTTGGCTCAGCCTGTATTTACGTGTTACTCCTGGATGTGTTACTGTATGTAGATTGTTGCAACTGCAAATTGATAATGACGGTTTTGGGGAACATGTTGGAAAGTAAGACAGCTACTATTTCTAATTTCATGTTGGTTTTGCTCAGTTTACATGCAGCACTATAATTATCCTACAGTGGAAAAGGATAACATTAGACCAGTTAGAGGTTTGAGGGTTTTTAAAATGCAAATAATGGTTTTAACTGTGTGCTACCTGGAATTTATTGCAGGCCAATGAAAGCAATCTGTTCCTACTTCTGGTAAGGAAAATAATGATACTACCCATTTGAACTGGATCATGGACGGTTTCATCTCTAACTGCAAACACAGCTAGTAGGCATTAATAAAAGTAGTATTTTGTGACTTGGAGAATCAACAGTGTTTCAATGAGTCAGCTAAATGCATTAATCTGCTCCTGCAAGCACAATGATGTGAAGATTTGATAGCACATTTAGATGCAAGTCCTGTGGTATTGAAAATATGTTGGAACAAACATTTCTGCAGGCAGCCTGTTTGGTTTATATTAGATGGTTCTGCTTGGTGTTTTGTGTGTGTTTTTTTTTTTTTATTTCCATAGCAATCCAGAGAAGCAATAGTTAAAAACATAGTCACACAAATTCTGTGTCTCAAAACGTGGTATTATGGCACGTAGCAAAAAAAAAAAATTTCTTCCCTAAAACTTAAACCTTGGGTTGACATAAACTTTGTCACTTTTTCTCCAGAACTCTTATTCTGTGTTCCTAAATTATGATGCTTATTTATATTTAAGTATTCAGGCCTCTCTAATATTCATAATGTATTTGGAGTTTTGGGGTTTTTTTTTAACTTCTTTGTAAATAGTGAGGGGGAATCACTGTTTTTGTAAGTAGAAATATTAATTTCACACTTAACTAATCTTTATTAAATGGATGAAAGACTTAATGTTTTGGTTGCTGTATTGGAATCTGGCTTGCTTTCTGCTGAATGCTCACATGAAAACATGCCAGATTTCAGGTCAGAGCATAAATGTTCAAGCTGGGGTAAGTAGTCTGAGTAGGTGTTGTGAGTTTGCTTAAGTGTTTGTAGTTCTGTGATTTTCTCACAATGGAAATAACTGTTAATACATAAAAGTAAGGAAATCTTGATACTATTGAGTTTCCACTAAATTAACCAGGCAGCAGAGGGAGCACGAGTTCAATGGCCAAAATACCCAGATCGTGCTTTAGTTAATTTGACAATGTACAATAAAAATATTTTAACTTTGATAGGTTCACATGCACATGTGTTCATCAGCAGTTAAGACTTCATTGCACCATTCAGATCAAGTGTGTGTTGTAATTGTCTTAACAATAATGCAAAACCCGTTGCAAATATAAGATCTGCAGAAACATTGATTAAATCTTTGAATCACAACAGAGCAGTAGCAAGGCAAATGTTCAAGGACTTAGTCTTTGAGGCTTAAGTTGTTATTTCCTTTAATTCCAAGTGTTTGTCTTTTAGGGAAAGGGGGGGAGGGGTAAAGAGAAAAGAAAATAATTTGGGACAGATTTTTTTCCTTTCTTTTTTCTTCTTTTTTCTTCCAAAATGATATATTTGTCTAAAATTTGAGGAACAATTTTTTGGTATTGTTTTGGTCAAACAGAGGTTCTCTGTTCAGAGCTATAATTGTACTGAGAACTGAAAGTAGAACGGTGCACACCTTGTGGTTTTGTCAGATTCAGCTGGTCACACTGGTGGTGTGTGCTCTTTACTACCACAGGCTTAATACTTCAGCAGAAAGTAGAAAAGTAAGAATCCAAGGCATGTGTTTCTCTGGGGATTACAAAGCATGGTGTGACATTAAAAAAAAAAAGAAAAAAAGTTTTTCCTTCTTTATGTCTGTTGCAGAGAGGTTAACCTTCAAATAAGTATTATTGTCCAATGAAACACTTGAAATTTTACTAAATCTGTGTGTTTATCCTCAAATACTGGTTCAAACTGCTACTGTTGGATCTCTCCAGTTGTCAGTCAGGTAAGAGTTAGTCTTATGTCTTATTGCATTAGTTGATTGCTGCTCAGGGACTTTACGGCCCATTGGCCTCCACTACAGCACCATGCTAACAAGTGATGGGGCATCTACTTGAGTTTGGCTTCTTTGAACCCATGCTGTTGGAGACTCTCAGAATACTTTGACTGAATGCTTTGACTCTTTAACAACTTGAAGGAAAATGATGAGTAGGAGCCAAGCAATTGTGGAAAGGGAAGCATAATTATGGGCTGCATTTGGGTTAAGGAAACTTTCGGGGGTTCTGAGCTCTGATGGCAGAGCATTTGACATGCTCTTTTCCATTTTTGTTCAGTGTGGTTTGCTTCATGCTCTCTGAAATGGTCTTTGTTGCTTTGAGGAGGCTCTTATATCACTATTTCATGCTCCAGAGTTCTGTGGTGTTTTAACAAAAAGGATTCCCATTTCGGTGTGTTATTGAATAAATCTTTGATTTTGTACTTGCAGAACTGAGGTTGGCCAGAAGATGTCATATGAGTTTTGCAAAAGGAGAGCTATATTATGACTTCAGGCTCTTCACTATTATATGTGTCTTCATAACATAAATTTCAGGTGCTGTTGAAAATAGGAAAAAAACCTCCACCAATCACCTATACAAATCTTTAAAATTCTATGTTATTTATTAGTACTTCCAACTTATGAACAAGTTGGAATATTGTTCTGACTATTATTCTAATAGTCTGAGCAAGTGTTTGATTAATTCTTTGCCAAAACCCTACATGGTTAAGCTTTGTGGAAAATAGTCTCCTTGTCCTGGCACTGCTAGGCACAACATGAAAGTGAAGCCAAGAGGCACCTGTCTGTGTTTCCTGAAGAATCTTCAATCACACAAGAAGAAAAATGCTTCCTAAGCTGAGGAAATCTTTGCTCAATCATTACCCAAGTGTCTAGCTCCTGCTGTTGTGCAGCCTGGAAGCTGCAGGTGGCCATGGCTGCCCCTTGGCTACACTACAGCTTAGGTTGTTTTTGTCTGGACAAACTTCTAGTCTGGAAATTACATTGAAATGTTCCTGGAAGAGCTTGCTGCTGTGAGGAGATGGAGATCTACTGTTCAGTTTAGGTGTTCACAGGGTTATCTTGGTTCAACTTTGTTGGCAGTGTTTGATTTGTTTAGTGGTGGAGGTTTTTTGGCCCCTCTTTTTTTTTTTTTCTTTTTTCTTTTTTTTTTTTTTTTTCTCTTCCTTTATCTGCAGTTCTTCTGGAGGTAGTTGCTGCACTGGATGCAGTTTATCAAAACTTGCATCTCTTGTGTATTCTTGCTGTTGCTCTTTCCATTCCCCACCTCTCTCTTCTCTTCCCTTTACTCCATGGTGTTTCATTTTCTATTTATTGTTCCGGGCAACTACTTCAAGAAAAAGGGGCGACATTGCATATTTGAGAGCAGTATGAGAAGGGGGATGTGACTGTCTTCCACATACAGCAGGTGAGGGAATTCTAGAACGTGACAGGATGTGCTTTCAGCCAGGTGCACGTGTGAGTGATCCTACAATCCTATAAGAAAGCTTTTTCAACTGTTTGCTGCTGTTACAGCAGTGCAGTATAGCACTGCAAATAACAAAAGATCAGAAGTGCTGGGTGATACAGAGTAATTGCTTTGGCCTCTTTCTTATCACAGTTAAAAGTAATGTATTCTCCTCGTAGACCAACTTTACCTTCTGTTTAATCCCAAACTTCAGCCTGAGATGTACTTGAGTCCGTTTCTAACCACTTACAATGAAAATAAAATAATCAGCCAATACTGGCAACTCAACTGAAAGACTAAAACAAGGGGTGGTAGTGGGGCAGAATAAAGCTACGATGTTTGGGTTACAGAGTTGTTCCTACATGGACTTGCTCCACACGTGGGCTTGGATCAGGTTCTGATCTCAAACCCATTTGATGTATTTGCTAATCAGATCTTTGTTGTGCTCTCTCTCTGTTAAAAGCGAAATTTAGTAACGTGGCTAGATTTTCAGATAAACTAGGTCATAACTAAAACCTTCCAGGTTTGGGGCTCATTTTGTATAATCTTATTTTAAGAAAAAAAAATATAGTTATCTCTTACTGTTTGCAAGCATATGTAAAGCAAAAAAAGCTATGCATCTATCCTTAATTCTCATGTTGCCGTGCATTAAGAAACTTACTGTTTGCCAGTTGTTTTCTTTGCTGTGATATGCCCTGGGAATTCCTAAGGCAGGTACCTAGGACCTTTCTCTCATTTGCAGAACTGTGTTTATGAATAAGAGAGAATTGCTGGGGTTTTTTGAACTACGAAAATAGTAGGGAGTAAACTCCCTAATGACCCTGACCCTTTTTCAAGAACTGTGCCTAACAATGCTGAAAAGGTTAGTTATTTATTCTTATTATGACTTGGTTTTCAAAGACATAGGGCTTACTAAAATCTTTGGCTACAGTAGAATGGATCGCACTAGTCAATAGACTGAACGCAATAGTCAATAGACTGAAACGTAGAAGAGAGCATAGAACCCTCTGTAAAAACCACAAAAACAATGCAACATTGCTGCCCTTTTACAGCCACGTTACAGAAACAAAAACGGGTTTCAATTTCATTGAGACTTAAATTTCTGTGTGGTTTTCCAACCACCTGACATAAAAGTAGGTGTACTTGGTTATCTTAATTTCCTTTTCTGGAGTGCAAATTAATTTTTTAAATGTGTTGGGGCTTGTGGGTTGTTGTGGTTTTTTGTTTTTTGGTTTTTTTCTTTGTTTTTTTTTTGTTTGCTTGTTTGTTTTAGTCAGGCTTTTAGAGGCATTCTAGTGTAATTTTCAATGAATGCTAGTAATAAATATTTCTACCTTATTCACCTGCCAACTCATCTTTTATTCATCCTGCTGATGAAAACAATCTCCTGTGAAACTTCTGTTGCTGAAAGAGTTCAAAAACTTTCCAGTTATGGATATAATAGATTCTTCTTCAGCTTACTGTAAGAATTTTCTATTACTTTGTAACACATTTTTGAGAAGTTAGGAATTGTAAAGTTGGTGTTTAATTAGAGCAACAGAATGAAGGCAACCCAGTAAATGTAGCAACAGGTGAAACTGCACTAACTTTATGTTCTTACTGCAAAATGCCAATGTTGTACCAAAATAAAAACTGTCTGTCCTTATCTGTCCTTAAAATTTCAGATGCGTGGATTGGCACAGCTGTACCTGAAGTCCTTATTCCTCAGCCACTGGTGTGCTTGCCTTATGGCGGTGGTACCAAGCACACAAGAGAATGGTTACTTGTCAAGTTTTGTGTCTTGGGAACTGGAGCTGAGAACAAATTAATTGTCAATGTGTTGATGGAAAAAAGGATGTACGCATAATACTGACCGTCTCCTTTCTGTTTAGGGTAAGAGTGTGCTTATGTAGGAATTTGGGAGATAAAGCTGAATGAAATCCAGCTAAGAGAGAATTCTTTTTTCTTAATTGAGTGAAACCCACAAATTAATGCAAGCTATTGATAGCATGATCTCAGCTTAATTGCTGGTACCTCTTTATTAAAAACTAGCACATAACTTAGCTGTAATCAAACAGCTTTCCTCAAGTTGTATTTTGCAAATATGTTTTGTAAAAACTGTGAATTGTTGCAGGAGCCTACATATCTAGATGAAGATGTAATGAAATTACTAAATACATTTGAAACAGGTTGTAGTATTCACCAGACCAACTGATTTATGCAGCTTTATATACTATATAGATGTGTACCTAAAACCGATCATTTAGTCTACAGATGAAAAGCAAGAACTGTAGGCAAGCTAGTATCCTAGACTGTCATGAGTACAAGGATCTTGCTACTTTAAATAAATTTTTGAAGTATCAAAATATGATTTTTTTACGCTCTGTGAAAAGAAAGGAGAAGTATGGATGTGCATATATTTAAACTTTTGTTTTTGTCTAAAGAGGTTTTCTATACTTGGCTAGATGAAATCTTAGCTGCTTGAAGAGCTTTCCCATGAACTTAATTAGAGGGATGACTGCATGTTTCTGACAGGTTCCTTAGGAACATGTCAAAGTCTGGCTCTGGATTTTCAAGATGCTGCTGAATTAAAACAAAACATGCCAACGATGTAGGCGTTGCCTCTGAAGTCAGATTTCTTGAGGCACTGGTCAATAGGATCATTATCCTCTGAGCTGTAGCAGTGGATGAAACGGGTAGAGTAGCAAGTAACTAAATCTAAAAAAAAATGGAATTTCTTGTTCTCTGGCCCGGAGCAGAAAATGCACTTGTGCTCTCCCTTGAGATTGCATAAGATTTCACTGCCATAACATCCTGGGACTTGGTCCAGAGCCAATTGACCTCTTCTTGAAAACCTTGAAAGGAGTAAGAGTGAAACTCTTGGGTATGTACATTCTAACTGCAAGCGAGATACAGTTCTAGACGTGCAATACTCATTACTCTGATGATGACATATCGATGTTCTTATGGCCATGCAGGAGTATTTTTGCTGTTGGCTGACAGAGTGTATTTTTGTTTATTGCTGACCAGTTTTTGAACTTCGCTCTTTTTTTCTGTAGCAGAAATAGTTTAGATCAATAACCTATTAATAACTTATTCAAGCCAAAGTTCTATTCATCCTCACTCTGCAAACAAGAGGTATTTCCATTCCTCATTATTATGTGCCATTTCCATTAAAACCCTGAATTCATAAATCATAAATGAGCTTGAAGTATTAATTTCCCTCTTTCAGCACTACCTTTATCTTGTATTTGCTGACATGGCTCATTATAACTTATTTTTGAGCACAGTCAGACCTTGTTTTCTGAACAGATGAATTCATTGTTGGAAAGGAGTCTATAAATAGAATTTAGGGGCCACCAAAATGAGAAATTCTAGCTCATTAGGATCTCAGCTAGAACAATGTGATCTGTTATACAGAAGTTTTGAGCTGATGAAATGAAAGCAAAGACTTAGCTAATTGGTTCTAAACCTTTAAATTACGAATGGGCTATTTTTGTATTGCTGTTAAGGGTGACAGAAACCATCTGGAAAAGAGATTGAAGGCAGCATATATTGGAAAGACAGAAAGGAGAAAAAAACTAGGGTAGTTAAGGAAAAAAATGTTAAGTGTATATAGTGGGATAAACAAATTATTTCTGGTATTCTGAGCTATCTTCTTCAGATGAGGCTAGCATAAAATTAAAATCTTGTTACCTCTGCCTGTCTTCCTTATATTTATGAGGCAGATCCGTCTCCTCTATCAACACTTGGTGCTGAAGTGGTGAAATATATTTATGGATATACATTTTATTTCAATATCTCAATTAGGATTACCAACAGAAAAATGCATGAATCCTCTAAACTACCTAGTCTTATGGAAGACTTATAAGTCCTTTCAGCCCAGAAATATGTCCTCTGTGAATAACTGTGTACATGTCCTGCTTTGAGGAGGTATCTGGCACAGTGCCTTCCAGAAGTTGAAACTCTGGTGCTGGGGCATGCATGAAGGCTTTGCCCTAACTCTTCCCTTACTGTCAGGCTTTAAACACAGTTGGATGCCAAACTATGTCAAACTGAAATAATATCCTGACTAATGTCTTTACTTCCTCTTTCCTTACCTGGGAAACAAAGCATACTGTGCAGTGGGAAGACCCTATAATCTTGAGACACAGTATGTAACTGAGGAGGAGCTGTAGACCATTTTCCTAGGATATGTATATTTGGTATTTAAAAATTATATTATCTTGTTGTTTTCTGTGGTCCTTCTAGGATATCGTAACTTCAGCTTTTTTACTGTGTACTGGAACCAGCTGAGTCCATGTGAATATGGGTGAGATAAAACATGTGCAGGTATGGGATGGGAGCTTTGAGTGGCAGCAGACCATATAACTTTAGTAATTAAAAAGTCAGGGAAAATCAGCCTTTAAGAACCATTTGTGACTGTTACGGACATGTGCAGCTTGGAGACCTGGTTGTCCTGCAGTCCCCTGTATGCAATGTAAAGAAAGTAAATATACTGTAAACGCCTAAACAGGAATAAAGGGTAAAAAGGGTAACTGGTGAAAAAGTGATATGCTGAGATCAGGTCATCAGGAGCAGGTAAAATCTGGGAATCCTGATAGTGTGGTGTCCCCTGCTGCTAGTTCACTCACTCATACAAACCTAACAGGAAGGGCATACTATGTATCTGAAATTACAGTTGGGTTTTGTGTTTGCCACTTTACAATCTGCCTTTTCTCACACAGTGCAGATTTTTTTAAAGAAACATGAAGTATTCAGTCTCAGTATTCGCAGCCCGCATGGCTTATAGGAATTAATGGAACGTGGGATGCTCTCTCATCAGCAATGTAAATACATGGCCAGTCTCAGTGATGCTGCAGAGTGTGCTGAACAATGCAGAGGCACCTGAGCTAACTCCAGAGCTAAATAGTAGTAATTTGCCTCACTAAAAGAGGACAATTTGCTTGGATGACCAGCAAACTTTGACTCCTCTGACGAGTTGACTGCAGCTGGACCGTGTCTAGTACATGTATGTACATCTTGTTCTCTGCTTGCTAAGTTGTAGGTGCACATTATTTCTCTGGAGCAATTATCTACGCTGTCATGGATGGCACTGTAACATGGGTGGTCTAGATGGAAGCCAGTTCTTAGACATAAAGGCAAGGCTAATACTTAACTCACGCTGTTTAAAGTCTCTGCAAGTGGTTCTATATAACTTATAGGTAACTGTAAGAAATCTTTTTGTTTTCCAGTAATCAAGAACCAGCATTGTGAAAAAAAAATAAAGTCATATTCTTACTCTGTTTCATTTTAATTCAAATGACAAGAAGAATGAATGCATTACTCCCGTCTATCTTGTTTCTTGTGCTTGTCATTTCTATTGTTAATACATGTTACTTCAAAGTGATGTCTGCCTTTCCTTCCTTTGACACTTATTTTCAAAATCATTCTTTCACTTCCCCAAGATAGGAAATTTCTGATGTAGCTGTGTAGATATTTCTTTGACTAAGCATTTTGTGGCAAAATTAGAGCTATTAAAATAGATAACGTGACTTCAGAAGTCAGAAGAAGGAAAAGTAAGGCCCCCACATCACTGTATCCTCCTTTAAATGGTGTCTTATTACAATTTTCCATCCCTTCTCCAGAAATTAAAAAAACTTCAAGCTCTATGAAAGCAAATAGTATCTTCTCAAAACCAAGCAAATACGAATGGCCAGTCTATCTAAGCAGATTTTTTTAGTGTTTGTGAAGCTCTGAGGATCAGAGACTGTAGTAAAAAACCTGAATAGTTCAAAACTACTGTGCTCACATTCGGCTAACTTGCTGTGTATGTAGTATCAAAGCTGAAAGCACAAACTGACTTTAAAAAAATCTATTTAAATTTTAGATGAAATTAGTGATTGTAATTACACTAGGGGTAGCGTAAGCCGGGACTGATAAAGGAAAACAAAGTAAGACAATCATGTGCTGACCTCAAAAATAAATTTGCTATGCTCACTTAAAAATTCCTGAAGTATTTCTTCTATGTTTGTCTTTTTCCTGTGGTCTCTGTGGATTTGTAAACCTTATGTTCCGTCTTGCAGAGGAAGTGTTGATTTATATCATATACAATGCTCATGAAAGCATGAGATTGAAAATAATGTATTGCCTGATTTTTTTTAGGCATACACACTAGATGCTCATTTTGCTGAGACTTGTCCTTATGTGAGGAAAGAATGTATTCAACACAGTAGGAAAAGAACAAAGTACAGAACATTAGCAGGCAATACTAAATTGAGATTATTCAATATGAAAGTCTTCATGGTACATCTTCTTATATTAGTGGATTAAATAGAATAATACACATCCTTAAAACATAGATACTGCGCTCATGGTCACCTTCTCTAATCAAAGTTGCCAATCACCATTACTTCACTAAATAGTTCTATGTATAGATGTTGACTTGCCTTATTAGTCAACAGCAGCCAATATAGTATGTTCACCTCTGACTCATACTGTATTTAATTGGATACTGAGGGACGAGTGAATTGTTCAGATAAAATAAGAAACTGTTTACAAGTGGTGTTGTGTTAAACGAGGCCCTTTGGCTTTGTGAAAATGCCTCGTTAACATGTATGATATTGTATCATCTAGGTGACAACACAGTCCTTTCCCAATGTACTACAAGAAGGACTGTGTCCTTGGGAGTTGGCTGATTTCAAAAGCCTGGATTTCAAAGCTGTACCAAAACAACCGTGGTGCACGTCAGACAAATATCAAGGTTAGGACACTGAACCAAAACTTGTTACTTCTTAACCATCCCTGGTCATGCAATTGTTAACACAGACAAGCGAGGAAGCCAGTTTTAAGAAGCTGTTACTTTTCATAGTCTTAAATTTAAGATGATGATTCACAACCTTTATTCATTAAAGGCCATCTGATTCATCGCAGGTTATAGTGGAAATAGATTTTTATATTGCAGTATAATTGTTCATACTGCTTTATAAAGACCATGCAATTACTTCTATTATTGATGTCTATTTGGAGGATTTATAGCTTGTCTGTAAAACTTGCCAAGGTACAGCATGAGAGTAATCCCTATCTGGAAGTGATTTAAAGTGGTCATTTTTAATTTATGAAAAGGTTTTTCTTTAAAAAAATATTCAAAGCATGGCCTTTTCAGTAGCATATAGAATTCTAATTTTCATTTAAAAATGAAACATGCAATAATTTTCTGTGGTTTAGCTAAACTGACATGTTGCATAGTCACACATTTCAGAGTCTCACACAATCTGATTTTCACAGGATAAAAACTGGAATGTTTGGAGGTAATCAACAAAATATAGCAGGGAAATAAACCCTGCAATTACTTTTTTTTCCTCAGGGAAAGAATGAAAAACCTTAATTTTCTATGAAAAAAGCAATTTGTAACTTCCATCAGTGCTTTTTTAAGTTAAATGTCTTATTCAGGAACAGCTTAGATGAAATGAAGTATTAATTTTTAAAGTTTCACTGTCTGTAATTTAAGCAGACCGATTCAGATTGAATCATGACAATACAGTGCCATTAGTCTTTAAGGCCATATTTGTTTCATCTTACCTGGTGAAGAACTTGATACCTGCAATATAACTGGATTTGATACATGCTGCTTCCTGCACAGGAGAAATTTGGATCATTCTGTATTGAAAGCTTGCTAATTTCAAATCCCTTTATGAACAGTCACTAGCTAGAGGCTGCTTGTATTAACAATCATATGTCTTGGGGGGGACCTTATAGCAGCTTTCCAGTACTTAAAGGGGGCCTACAGGAGAGATGGGGAGGGACTCTTTATCAGGCAGTAGTGACAGGACAAGGGGTAATGGTTATAAGCTGAAAGAGGGTAGATTTAGATAAGATATTAGGACAATTTTTTTTCCTGTGAGGGTGGTGAGGCAGTGGCACAGGTTGCCCAGAGAAGCTGTGGATGCCCCATCCCTGGAGGGGTTCAAGGCCAGGCTGGATGAGGCTTTGAGCAACCTGGGCTAGTGGGAGGTGTCCCTGCCCATGGCAGGGAGGTTGGAACTCGATGATCTTTAAGGTCCTTTCTAACCCAAACCATTCTGTGATTCTATGACTATGAAAATACCTTAAATTTGGTAAGTTGACTGTGATTCCATCCCTTATCCTGTGTGTCTAGAAATTTGCTAATCTACACTGCGTTCACACCTGCTGAAAAGTCTATTTATGTTTCTGGAAAGGGAGGGTTCTTCCTCTGTGAGCTAAGAAAAGGTGAATACATGAGTGTGTCAGTCTAGAGAAACCCCCCAGCTCTGACTGACAGCTGGTGCCTGTATTACACAGATGACTAGAACTATTCAGTTCTCGGTTAACCGCCTACTGACTACTTATCTGCCTCTTGCTTGCCAAATGTTAATTACACAAATGCCTGTCTCTCTGACAAGTGTATATGTTGGGATTGTGGAGCATTTGACTCGATGTTAGATGTGTACTTTATCAGTCACTTGGCCTGCTGTCAGCAGAGTCCTCATTTCCACCTAGCACATCAAACTGGGGATGAGAAAAGCCTCCCTAAAGATTATGTGCTTGACAATTTTCATGGGATGTACTCAAAAATGATGCACACAATTGACACCGAGGTTTTTTTTTTTTTTTTAAATACTGGAAATCAACTGATAACATTTACATGTGAAAACAACAGGCTAATAATGCTCTGTGGTCTTTATAATCGATAGTTTTGATTCTTCCCCGTTAAAGGCTATTTCAGACATTAATTATGAGTTGTCCGTAGCTTGCATAAAGGCATTCACCTTTTTTGGTGTTATTTCAGGCTGAAATGAAGAGCATTCAGAACTACTCTCCTCTACGTGGTAACCTGCTGTCGACTGCAGGTTGTGTGCATTGTTCCAAGTATTCTTACTGCTTGTCTGACTCTGAGTAATGTAATCATAAACCTTATGTATTTAAGATATATAAATAGTGTTTCCAGTTAAAAACAGACAACTAAACCATTAGAAAAAAAAGAATCAATGTTTTCATCTGTTGTTTGGGAATCAATCTGGAGAAATTCTTATTCCACAGGGGTCACTGAATCCACACAAGTGTAATGTACTTGGAGACTTAGCTTGGGTATTTATAATGTATCAGAAAATTCTCCATAGCAGGTTATAACTCCTTTAAAGTGAGTATGTAAGCTGATAAGTCAATAGTAAGATGAGTAGTAGTCTGAACCTGGGTTTGTTTACAAAGTGAATTATTGGTCATTAATGGTATGAATTTAGCCTGTTAGCTATTTTGCAGTAGCTCTATGTGTCCTCTTAATACAGTTCTTTAATGGTGCACAGTGGAATGCAATGCCATTCACTGAACACTATAAACAGCTAGCTGCAGTGTGGCACTGACGAGTGACCAGCTTTGACAGCTTTGACAGCAAATATTTACTGGGGTGCAACACTGTTCCTTAATTTTAAAAGATGTTGGTGGGACCTTTTGTATGGTGCTGCGTTGATATGACTGCTTCACTTTGGTTTTGGTCACAGCTTGCTGAAGGAAATCTCTCTGCACCATCTTTCATTTTAAGGGGGAGGCATGTTCTCAGCTCAGAGCATCTTTGTGCATGTGGACTCATTTTATTTTTGAAGTGTTTGCACATAGGAAGTAGTGCAAAATAGATAATAAATAGTATTTCCTTACCCTGGCTTAATGGTCATGCTGTAGACAAGCCTGTTAGTCCTCAGCAAAGACTGTCTGCCTTAGAAGAGTTTAGCAAAAGAGGTTTTTTCCACTGTAATTTTCTAACTTCCAGATTTTATAAAATTAATAAAAATGAGAGAAGTCTGGTATATGACAATGCAGCTCCTCTCTGATAATGTCTGCATCTCTCTTACACTCTGCTTAATACTTAGCAATATTTTAGTATTTTTTCTGAGAAGTGTCAGAATTAAAAATCACTGCTGAATTTCTAAGGTAAAGGAAGGGAACCTTCTTCTACCCAAAAGAGCTCATTGTTATACTGGATATTAAAAAAAAAAAAAAGCAAAAAACAAAAAAACAAAAACAACAAAAAATAGTAAGTTTTTGATCCTTTTGTTTTCTTTTGTTCTTTTCATTTCACTGATTACAGGAAAAGCTTTCCATAGGAAGTTATAGTCTCCCTGTCAACATCTGAAATGGTCAAATGCTAAAAGGAGAGGGAGATTATGTACAGAGAGACAGGAATAATTACTAGTTGGATTAACATCCATGAATAAATCCATTAACATGCCTTGGGGGGGGAGTCTAAAGGGCTGAATTTTTACTTAATGACCAGTGGATATTAACATTAGTGAACAGCTAAAATGAATGGCTATATGAAGCTCTGTATTCAGCTGTAGCAATTGCTGCCCAGGCTTTGAATCTAATCTGGTCAGATTTTCAATCCTTTCAAAGTAATTGTGAAATGAATTGCATTCAGTATACCTTGAGGATACTCTGTTAAAATAGGACAAGTTGGAATCATCCTACTTTCAGCCTTAAGCAGCCTTAATGCAGTGGTATTTAGGACCCTATTTATTTACAGAAGAAATAAGATCTTATTCACAGACTTCTTGTGATATTAACTTTAAAAATTATTTCAAATCATCAGAGTATCATAGAATGGTTTGGGTTGGAAGGGACCTTAAAGATTGTCTACTTCCAACCCCCCTGCCATGGGCAGGGACACCCTCCACTAGCCCAGGTTGCTCAAAGCCTCATCCAGCCTGGCCTTGAACACCTCCAGGGATGGGGCATCCACAGCTTCTCTGGGCAACCTGTTCCAGTGCCTCACCACCATCACAGTGAAGAAATATGGGTAGAGTGTCCATAACACTGACTTTTTTCCTTGTACTTTTATTACATAGATTTGCTGTTAAGTCATATTGATCAGAGAGGGAACATGAGCAAGAAACTTCAATGAAAAAAAAACATTAAACTGAGATCTGGGGATCTGTCCCAGTTTTTCTGATGATGGGCCATGGATTTGCTTTTACTGTATTTTTTTACTTTGACACTATTTGTCTGTTCTGAATAATGTATAGGGCCTGCTCTCTTTGTTCTGTGTCTGTATGGTGCCAAGTATGAGGACCAGAGACTTTCTGAACTGCAGATATTAAAGAATAGTAAACCATACCAGTAACTAGCATTACAGCTACTAAGTCTGAAGGCAAATTGAAAGCAAGTCCCATAGAACTGAAATAGAGCTGAAATGAGACCTCGTAAAACTAATAATTTCTTCCACAATATGATTACGTATTTGTTGGAAATCATCAAGTTAGGCAATCAACAGCTTTCAATGATAAAGGAACTACTGTAACTCTATAGGCTGATGTGGGTCTTCCCCAGCTGAATTAATGGCCTCTAGCCTTGGAGAATTTCAAACTTCTCTGGGTAATCTGCTACTTTTTTTAACCACCCCTGTTATAAAGAATATTTTTCTTATGCTTTTCCCTTGTTGCAACTTGTGACTACTGCTCTTTCTGCTTTTGTAGTGTCCCTTTGAGAACAGTCTCTTCCTGTCTTCTCTATAAGCCCCACCTTTAGCTAGCAGAAGACAACACTCAAATTCCCTTTTGGCCTTGTCTTTCCAGGCTAAACAAACCCCATTCCCTCACCTCTTCTCACACACTATAGGTTCAAGCCCCCTGTCATCCTTGTGGCTCTCCACTGTTCTCTCTCCAGTGGAGAGAGCTGGGAGACCCAAAACTGGACACAGTTTTCCAGATGTGGCCCCTCACGTGGCCTCTTCTCTCTTTTAAAGTTGTCCTTCCAGAGTGTCTACTTGTTTCTGTTTTCCTAGGTAAAAGTTGATTTGATAGTCTGGGCTAGTATTTAGTCAGCTGCAAATGACACTGACATAATGAAAATGGTAATCCTCAGTTGAAAAATCTTACCAGTGATATTAAGCTTTATAAGGACTGGAAAATTAAATTACCTTCCAAATTCTGTATTTACTGTGGTAACCTAGGTCTAATCTGGCAAGCATTTCTTAAGCTACAGAATGTTTAGTAGCAATACATTTCCTTGAGATTTGGCTCTGACTGCAATAGTAAATATCAGAACTACAATTCACTAGAATATTGATAGCAATGACTAAATCAGGTGGTGCTGCCAAAATTTTACTATTCTGTTATCCAGTTGTACTGAACTGATGTGAGAGCCAGAGCTCTGCCTACATAGTAGCTTCTCGTGCTGCTTATGGCTGGTGGAGTTGTATTAGAAGTAAATTATTACTTTGAAGATGTATTTATCCAAACATATTATTTTAATCTGCACTATGAATAAATAGTGATCTTCGATCTGCCAGAGGGTGAATGTGGCATCTGCCTTAGTACCACATTCTCTTATTAAAATAAATAAATAAATATATCCTCTCCAGGTCATTAAATCAGGAAATATATCAAAGCCATCCCATGGTTACATTTTACTTCCATTTTGCAATTTCAAAATTATTCATTTCAGTTACATTAAGTATCAAACCATCAGACATCTTAAAACCACTTAAAGCGACAAGTTCTTAATACCCCAGCAACAATTTGGAAAACCTCCTGTGATACCACAGCCTCCTTTTTCTAGGTCAGCAGTTTCTCTGGTGAGTACAAATATCCACTAGAATAAACAAATTTCCCTATCTTTAAGAAATGCCACAAGTGCTCTGAGAGCACCTGAGCTGTGTGCAAAACTGGTCGTGCAGGCTAAAGATCATGAAGGTTTCTCCAAGCCTCTGTGACAAAAATAGCAGATGTTTGGTATCTGAAATCAAAGGGTTGCTATAAAAAGATGCCTCTAAGCCTGTGGAGTATCCCTGTCGTTCATCAGGAGGGTTTATTTTTGGCATGAGTGTTGACACTGCCACTTACAATCAAGGCAGATAGAAAGTTACTGAACCGTGAGCTCCAGGAGCAATGTTGCACAAAGAGCACTGTGACTCTCACGTGAGGAAACCAGTGAATGTTACTGTCTGAGCACTCTGCATCTTAGAGAAGAAATGATAATTATATAACACAGAACTCTATTGTTCTTGATGAAGTCTTCTAAGATCTGCATTTCCCAGACAACTCAAAGGCCCTACATGTGGTGACCCTTTCTGTAGGCCAGAAGGGCAAGATGCTGCATTGTTTATCAGTCAGCAGTGGTTGTTTAAGTGTCAGAAGACATGTTCATTACCCAGGAGCAGAGTTTGAAGGCTCTCTGCTATCATAGCCTTTTTTGACTCCCATACTTGAACTCCAGTACAGTTGCGGTTTTTTGATAGTTGAAGTAGAAAGCTGTGTTTCCAAAAAAAAGTTTATATCTGTCCACTTTTCTGGTCCTCAGTACCATTGTATTCGAGGGCTTTGCAATCTTAACCTCAAGAACTCCTTCAAATACTTTCAGGCAGCAAACCAAGGCATAGACAAGCCAATTATTTGTTCAAGGTCACAGGAGAAATCTCTGATGGAGCAGGATGTGAAAGCAAGTTTCCGAAGTGTGGCTGTCCTCTGCAGGACTGCCAACTTCTGACAAAGGGTATCCTTTGGTAGAAGTCTTTATTCTGACAGATAGGCTGAGTCAATTTATTTTGCCGGACTTCTGGTGTGCAGTTGTATCCAAATGCTGTCCTCTGGCCAGAACGCGCTGCAAATGGCAAGATGCCATACCAGTGTGCTGGGGAAGAAGACATAACACTGAGAGAGCAGCGTGCAGGCTGCCAGCTCAGCCAGCTGTTCTTCCTGGGCACTGCTGCCTGCGGTAAAGTGCATGCTGCCTGACGGTATGTGCCTGGGCAGAAAAGGACTCTTGGTGCCCCTGAGTCTCTAATTTGCACAAGTGTAGTACAAGGTAGGATATAGGCCGTAGTCCTTTTCCTATTGATTGAAACTAAAGAATTATCAGACTTCAGATTCCAATTTCTCCCTGGGGCTGAGAAAGTTGGGTGGGCCTCAACGCATAGCAAATAGGCAAAAAACAGCTGATAGTGTTGCAGCAAATATTTTGTATTGCGTATTAGCTGTATATATTCTGCTTTCAGGATACATAGTTGAATATAATATTTGCTAAGTTTCGTAATGTAGTTTTATACACATTCTTGGATTCTCAGAGGGATCTGAATCCCCTCACTCATTTATTGAGGCTACATTCAGCTTTTGCAGATGGTCATAAATAACTCTGCTCCCATTCTTCTTTTTTCCCCCTCATTAGGTTTTTTAAAAAAGACTCTTCCCTAAAATAAAGATTTCCCTGCTCACCATTCTTTACAGATCCTCATGAGCATGTCAGATCACATCTTTTTCCATTAGATCCACTGTGATGTGTTACTTAATACATCTTTTCAGGATATATAGTTTGGTCTGGCTTGGAAGCAGATTTTGAAGAGCATCCTGCTATTACACAGACTTACTGGGAGTTCTTGAAAATCTTCAATGGTTGGTTGAGTTCAATTTCCACCTTACTGTTTCTGGCAACATTCCTACCATGCACAGACACTTTCTACAGGATAGACACTAAGGAAAATGTCAGAAAAATGACAAGAAACAGTGTGTGGGGGACTTCCCTCTTTCTCACAGATTATTAGAAGTAGAGAGCTCTCTGATGATGTCCTTTCTCTCTGCAGGGTTCTGTTTCCATTTAGAGCCACACTTCTATTGGTTCTGTTTCTCTGGATTACACAAAATATTTTTAAACATTGAAAATATTTGCATCCAGTCCTTCCATATATAACTCTGTGTTTGCCTCCAGCCTTGATGTTATAATCTCTAAAATTATGTAAAAAGCTCAGTTTTCTTCCTTGCGAAATGGTTAAATAGACCAAAATATAAATTTTAGTAGTGTGAATACAGCATGCTTCAAATGTGAAGCAACTCTACCTAAGTTAGTGAATTAAAATAATTCAAAGTCAATTTACTCAAAGTAACATTAGACTTCAAATATGTTGGCAATGAATTTTCTGTTACAGGTTGGTGATACAAATCTCCTTCTGCACAAACACCGAAAAATTTAAATCCGTCTAAAACCAATACCATTAATTTGCCCCTGAATTCTTGTAAAACAAAACCCCTGCCAAGTTTCCAGGGAATGTGTTTGATAAGGACTGGGCATCCTTGTGACCTTACTAAATATTCTCCTAGTGTGGGAATATATCTTACACACTGTGCCCAGTAAGAATAGTAACATTGCTAACTTTGTAACAGATAGCTAAAAACAGACTACTTCACACCTTGTGTAAATTATTCCAGTATCTAGTGGATGATGTGCAAAAACTAATGTGCGAGACCGGAGGTTTGATTTAAAAATGAAAGGGTATGAGAAGAGAGAGCTCAAATGATGACTCTCAGGTAATTAAAACTGTCTAATCTGTCTTCTTTCTGACTCTAAAGTTACGCATGAAGGTTTATATTGTGACTCAGCCCATTAATGATGAATAACTGGATAGATGACTGGGGAGCTCACATTGCCTTCTTTCTGTAGTTTGTTGATGGAAAAATAGCCCTTCAGGGATTAAAATTTGAGTGACATGAAAAGTATAGGTGATTACACTAAACAAAAATGCCACAAAAATGCCCTTCCACATTATGTTGAGGTCTAGAAATACCCCACTTTCTTCTCTCCCTTCTTCTCATTTATTTGATATTCTTAATGGACTGAATCACTGTAGAATCTGATACATAAGTACAGACGCCTGAATGCTGTGTTAACAATGGCAACAGCATTATCTGTTTGTTAAGAAGCTTTGTTGACCCCCAGTTTCTAAATCAACTACAAAAGGTAGTTTTGAGACCAAACTATTTATTTCTTGTTGTATAAACTCTGATTTGTAACACACAAAGAAAGACACTTTATAAAATTTTACAGTTAAGCCCAGGTATACTGCTAATTTAACCTATTATTGAAGATAACTTTGCAGACTTTCTCGATAAGTGTATTTTATTGTTAGACTACAGAGTTTACTTCATAACAGGGCTTGGCAATTGTGTAGTAAACTAAAAACATTATTGAAAGAGTACAATTTGTTCTTGGATTGATTAGATAGCCAGCAAACCAGTTAACAGAGTTTGGAGTGAATTTGCTGTCTATTTTAAAATAGACATCCAATCAATACATCCATTTTAAAAAATTAGTCAAGATTGTGAAGTCTGACAGAACGCACTGACATGAAAATGGTTATTGCTTATATTTTTGAACAGTCTTGACCCAAAACTGTGTCTGTATTTGAAGTTTCAGTGAAAACCAGTGATGACTCAGTGATAATAAACTTTATAATAGAATTACAAATCTTCTTTTTTTTTTTTTTTCTACAAAACTCAGCCAAGTTTTCAAAATGGCTATTATTGAGTCTGACTTTCAGAAACTTCTGCTTCACACTTTATGAATTGTACGTCATTTGAAAATTCAGAATAAGCTTTGCCAGTTGGCCTATTTCAAAGCATATGGGTACTTTAAGTTGACATAAGAGTTGGAGGAAAAGAAATAGATGCAGGTGTTTACAGTGTATTTGCACTGAAAACAGGTATGTTTAGTGATGTATTTATTTTGCTTTTACATTTGCATGGCTCTCTTGCTCTGTTGCTTTTCTTGAGGATTTAGAAGTTCTTAAATGTCCCTGAAATGTTTTGTGTCTCAGCTTTATTATTTGGTATTTTCAATATGAAAATTTAAGAAATTTGTAATGTTTGCATCACAAAACAAACTTCAACTGAAAGTTCCTATCTCATTGCTGAATGGATAGCAAGATACTGTATTTAGTCACAACTTTGAGAGGAAATTGACATTAAAGTGTTAGAATCCAGATATTCTTACTCTAAATCATTCACATTCTAAAACTTTCCCTCATATTTTCTAAAATACATACACTCTCAAACTTCAGAAAAACTCACTTTTCAATCAAGTGAACTATTTACCTTGGCTTTTCGGGGTTTTTTTAATCAAAATGATTTGGCAGAAAATAAAATGAACCGTAACTACTCTTCATTACTATATGGTGTCTTTCCAAATCCACCTCAGCTTTTCTGTAGATATAACTGCAAGATGCTCATTCTGCTAAAAATGGGATTTTAAAAATATTTCTTGGTATACTCCATGATACGCAGATACAATTTTTAACTAGAGTCTGCAGTGTTCTGGGAATCCTTGCATAATCTGGGATGTGCTATAAATAGAACATGCACTCAGTGGAAGGCAAGCATGACTTATTTTGTAACTATACGCTTGCCACAGATCCAGCTTTCATCCAAAGTCAAATTGCTCTTGTCAGGGCTGCCAAGATGTCAGCTAGGCAGAGAAAGCTCTTGCAACATGCAAGGTGACTTTTCAAACTGCAGGGAGTGGGGGAGGAAGGAGGTTTTCCTTCTGCTGAGTGACTGGTTTCAGTCCTTTTTCTAGGCTGTTTATATCTTCAGTTTGAGATACTCTCCCACAAAGAGATCAGATTGACTGTTCAAGAAGGTCTGCAAGACACTGCCCTGAGTTACAGTCTCTACTGGGTCCCTGTTGTTACCAGCAGGTCTACCACTGAAAAGAGCTGAACCTTTGCAGCACAGAGTACTGAGGGCATAGTAAATGAGCAATTGTACCTTCACCCTATTTCTGTGTGCCATTCACATCTGCTGATTTGACAGGAGAGGTGGTTAGGTCTTCCACAGGAAGGAGCCATGTTTAGACCACTACAGCCCTCCTAGCCACCAGTTCCTAAGAGGAGGTGCAGCTCCCAGCAAGGAGAATTCCATTCCTCTCCAGACTTGTCATCCCTGTGTTGCCAGACCTGGTGGCAAGAACAGGGAGAGGCAACAGCAGTGCAAGAACCAGTGCATGAGTCCAGATTTCCATGTTGCAAGAACCGGTGCATGAGTCCAGATTTCCATGTTGCAAGAACCAGTGCATGAGTCCAGATTTCCATCTGGTTGATTACTTGCTTCTTTACTTTTTATTTTTTACATTCCAATGTTTGAAGGGCATTTTAGAGGAAGAAGGTGGCTCTTTTTCACTTTCTCAGATCTCTGATCTTATAATGTTTTGTGTCTTCCTTAGATCTGTTCTTTTGAATCTCTCTGAATCCATATGAACTATCTGCTGTTGCTGTCACTATGGAAAGCTCTGAAATACAAATCTGTTTTGTGTCTTTCTACTCACTCTGTCTGTGAAAGTTGATTCCTTCTTCTCATTCTCTTCTGTGAATGCTCCTCAGGCAGGTCATCAAATAACTGCAAATTCTTCATTCCCAATGAGCTGAAAAAAAAAAAATCAGTCTTTCTTATCTAATTTTGCCAAAACTCCATTGCATAAAAAGACCTAATCTTAAACAATACTGAAGTATTAGTCCAATTGGAGGGTAATAGGGAGATGGACAAACAGAAACTCACTCCCATAGTCTGGCTTTCTGAATGTGCCACTGAAATGACTAAATTTTGAAACTAAGAAAAGAGCAGAAGAAGGTCATTTTGTGTTTCTGTCATCCTCACTGCATAAGGTAAAGTGTTACTTTTACAAAGCAGCCCCTCTGGATGACTTTAGAGGTTATCGTGAGATCACCACAGCAGAGGGAATCCTTATTACCCTGAAATTTATGTTGCAGCTCCAGTGCACCCCTTTTCTTTCCTGCCAGGAAAATTTTGTGTGGCTGCACCACTTGTCCTGACCATTTCTATTTTTAATAGGCCTCTTGAGTTTACTGGCAGTGGGTATTACTGAAAACAGACCTTATCCTACTGCACCCTACGCTTGGGTGCATTTGGGCACAGGTCCAATTTGGGAGGGAACATAAGACCTCTTCTTCAAAACTGCTCAGATGTGAGCTAGAGTACGATGGCATTCAGCCACAATGTTAAAAGAGATGTATAAACTGCAAATATATGTCTGTAAACAGTTTCCAGACACATGGTTGCAACTGGGAGGAATTTTGTTATTTTTCGAAGTGCACTGTTGTTTTGATCACATGCAAAGAGAATCAGCCACCAATTTCAAATGAATCCTGTAAAAATCCCACCTCTAGAAAGAGCAAAGATACTCAGAAGGAGTCATTAGAGTAAAAGAGATGTAAAAGTTTGCCTCTTAAGTGAGTATGATTTACAGTTTTTAAAAATAAATCAAATAAATTTTTCACTACTTTTAAGGTTTGGAAGCCCCAAAAAACATTTGTAGAGCCATTATTAGCACTGGCCAAATGTACTCAGCCTTTCAGTCTGAACCGTCAATGCTGTTCTTTAAATCTAGTCGGTTCGAATCAGAAAACGCTAGTGATGTTGCGTTATCCCAATTTGTGTGGTCATAAAGTTAGCGTAAAATATACCCTCAAACAAACTATGTTATTGGAACCTTTTCTTATTATTTTCTTACTAATTCTAGTAATTTTCTGCCATTTGCACTAAAAAAAACCAATAAACCAACAGATGGGGACTCTAGTCTCAGAAACTTTTCTTCTTTTTGCTTTTAGTAAGTGACTAGGAAGATTACTCTGTTTATTACTCATTGGTATAATGCTTTGAATTTGATCCAAAGGAACAAGGAAGAAAAATGTCAGGTATATCAAAACAGAATTTGGGGATCCAGCTGAGCTTAGAAAAGAGAAACACCTAAATCACTGAGGGGGTCTTTAACATTTTCAGTTCCCTTGGCCCTTCTGAAACCTCATTTATGGGCATAGCACTTCACAGGGCTGGACCTTTCCAGTCTATCTTCTCTGATGAACTCATGCTCTTTCAGAAGTCTCACAGCCCCTTTGAGTGTCAGAAAAATATTCCCCACAGTACAAAAAAGGCAGGCTGAGTTACTGAGAAAGGAAATTCACTGGCTGTGTGCTGCATATATCTAACAGTAAACCTCAGCTGCCTAGACGTCCATTCTACCTGCAAGATAAACCTGTAACAAGATTGGAAAGGCTTGTGAGACCCCCTGGCATAGTGCATATTGCATTGAATCACATACGGAAAAACAATTTCCTGTGAGGCTGAAGAGGTAGAAATGTGACATTAATGTGCAGTTTGGGTCATTCAGGGGATTAGTTCAAATATGGCATAAAACTATTAAACTCTAAGAAGAGATAATAACAAAGTCTGTTTCAATTTATGAAAGTAAGTTACTAGGTAGAACATAAATGCTAATTGTAAGAAGCTTTTTTGAGGAGTCCAGTAAAAATAGCAGACAACAGTCATTTACTTCTTTGAGGCTTGCTAGTGTCTGGCACTATTCAGTTTTTATATCTAACCACACATTTTCTGCGGATTTCTAATCTATTTTCCAGCAATATCCAGGAAAGGTAAAAAAGTAAAAAGAAAACATGACCTGGATCCAGAAAACCTTCACCAGGCCTTCCCACGGTACACACTGAACTTTTCCCTTCCATCTGTCTTTTGTCAGTGCCTCTGGAAAACCTACAGACAGCAGAAACATCTTACACCCTGGAGGTCAATGGCTCTGGAATTTGTTAGACAAGATGGTAAAAATGCTCTCTTTGAGGACACTGACTTCAATCACTGGATATTCTCAGGCAAGGAAAGAAATGAGGCTATTGCTCCTCTCCCGGATTTGCCTTCTGAGAGAAGGAAGAATTAGCTTGAAGTCCCAGGAGTACTTCACTGAACTCAGAGAAGTTATAATCACAGCAGATTTGGTCCACTGAGAATATTGTCTCCATTATCAAATACCCAAAAAATCAATCAATCAATCAATCAATCAATAAAATGGTACGAAATACTCTCTTTGCCTGCTTCCTGTGTTCTGCGCCCACTCCCCTCATTTTTCCTTCTCTTCACAGAAACCCTTTGGTTACTTATTTTCTGTTTATTTATTTAGAGCTCCATGCTGAAGCAGTGTCTTACTTTCTGATAGTACAAAAGACTTATGCTTACAGGTTATTGGTATAAACATTGCTAACTTCTGAAATCCAGTCCCAGATTTATTCTGGGAAAGGACTTTCTCTGTCCTAAAAGCACACTTCTTTAAGGCTTACAGTCATTTTCTTTACAGCTTAGCTTCTTCTGAAAATGAGATTTATACTATCATGTTTTAGCAATAACATAGTCCTATCTACCTGAAGATGTTTTGTACCCATGGGATCAATGTAGCCAAATTTGACAAAAAAATATGCAAGTCCAATTAATAATTAAGTTTCAATAAAACTGAAGGCTGTTCAGAAGAGAAATCTGCCCTAGTGCCAACACTGAGGGAAGCAGAGGTACAACCTGAGTGTCACACACTCCCTTTAGCAGAGGCCAGCTAGCCAATCTACAGGCCGGTGCTGTCTGAAGATGTTTTAGAACACACGGAGAGAGAAACTGTGTTGACACAATGGTGTAGGTGAGCACTTGTGGAGATAAAGAGTACAAATTGATAGAAAGCAGGCCTCTCGTTATTTCCACTGCTCACAGAAGAACTTGTCTTCCAGCAGCAGAGTCTTTTGAAGTCTGGAGACCTGCAAAGATGCTGGAATTCTTCCAAAGTGTTATGCTTTGACTCTTAGCAATAAACAAATTTTGTAAGGCAATAAAATGAAAAGCTGCTTTTGAAAATTTGACTCAGAAGTTTATCCTTAGTAATTTAGGTTTTACTTCAGCAAGGTGCATACATATATCCTGAAGTATATACTAGTAGTAAACAATTGTTTAAATATCTTGTTGAATTACATCCAAATACCACAAAAAGGTGCATGTAATATTCTTCACTGCAGAATAATTAATCTCCTGAATTGCTATAATCTTGATTCAAGAAGCTTTACAGTAATATTTTTTTTAACATCTTGCTGGAAAACCTGAAGTTCTTATAAACTTATATAAACCTGTATCCTTGACAGAAGCCAATATCTTGGCCTGACTTACAGTATTGGCAGTGTGATTCCCAAAATAGCGTATGGCTGACAACAGGCTGATATCTAACTAGAACATATTCTTTTCCATTTTATCATGTATATGATTTTACAAAGAAGGTCAGTCAGCTGCTGTAACCACAAGAGAGATTTCCCACATGAAGCAGGACTGGGCACTAAAAATTCATTAGTGCTAAAAGAGACCGGGGTTAATCAGGGTTATTGAAACCAAGTCTCTCTTTTGAATGTTGTTATACCCAGCTTTGGAAGTTTTAATCACATTTATTGTACATTGAGTCTTTTTTGTATTTTGCTGAGTGTCTTTAGCAATGGTGACAGCCTGTGTTATTTATCAGTTCTGGCTGTGCTCAGATTGTCGCTCATTCAGGTTGTATTTGTAATGGGGCCCAAGCCACAGTGAATTTTTTGTTTCACTCTATGAACCATGACTGCTAGGAAGCTATTGTTTTTTTTCAGAATTATTGCTTGGCTAGTATTTACAAAGAAAGGCCAGATCCTTCATCAGTAGCACAGCATTTCCTCCAGTTGCCTGTGCTTAGACCATAAGCAACCATTTTATTTGATATTTCAGAAAAAGAATTTGGGGATTAACAGAAATCTCTAATCCACCCAAAAAGTCAAAGACAAAATCCTACACATTTTAACAGTCTTGACTTGTATGTTGCTTTTTCTCATCGACTCTTATTTGACTTCTATATAATCTGCTGTTATAAATTTGGAGGGGAAGAGCATGTGGAAACTGGCTAGGTACATGAACCTATCAATGATATTTGTAACGTGCCTGTGTACTGTCACGTAGCAGAAGGCAGCTATGAAGTAGGTACGGCAAACTGTGAGCAGAAAGGTAGCAATCGCTTGCTTTTGCATGCGTATGACTTTCAGACAAGGTGAGAGTCATTGGGCAGCTTGATGCACACAGAAAAAGTTTTTGTGATTGATCTAATCAACTGCCTACAAATTCAAGATTGCATATTACTTAGAAACATTAATATTCCGGTATTATACAGAGAACATACAAATACAAGGAGATAGAAATTGCCAGCTTTGACTTCAGGGAAAAACTCTGCCACTTGAGGCTTGATCTGTTTATGAGATTATGAGTTCAAGGACAATCAATTTCAGGTAAACTCACTCACAATATAAACAAACATGTTGCAGTGTATTCCTTCTCACCTGAATAACAAGGGTTTATTGCCTTAAAACATTTAAACAACTTGCTCTTTGCATCTGTTTAAACTCCACGACATATTTATGTCCAAGTATCTTAATACACAGCTCTATTGAGTTTATATTCACTTTGTTGCATTATGAAAGGTAATTTATGTTTTGTAAAATCAATATATTGGATAAATCTTATCCATTGTCCTGAAATTACATAAATAGAGATTGTTACTGAAAGACAATACATTTTATATAAAGACATTAAGAAGAGAATTTGTCTTCAGTAGAACATTAAGTGTTAAGGAATGGTAGATGGGTGAAACTTAGTAGTTTACAACAGCACTGAAATCAGATACAAAAATTGTCTGGAGGGAGGTTGGAAATTGCTTTCAATGTTTCTTGTAGAAGTATAGAGATAGTGCTCATTGACCATGGCAGATCTACACTATTCTTTCCAGGGTGGTCCAACAACACCATCAAGACCAAAGTCACTGACCATGCCAACAATCAGCCCACTAGCACAACTGTTAGACACCCTCAGAATCACACAGGCACACTACTTATTCAAGTGTGCACAGCAGCTGAACGAGGCTGGTAGGCTGCCTGGTGTGCCTGGGCTGGCTGCCTGTGGCCTGCCTGCCAGCTCGGCCCTGCAGCAGTGTGCAGCAATGGGCC
>NW_010141394.1:7105-8390 GCF_000699245.1 Pterocles gutturalis | reverse complement strand
AGCCTGGCGTGGTCCGGAGCGCATGTGGTCCATCGAGGCCACGACGCGATGCTGCGCTGTAACATCCCGGCTGGGACATGCACAGGGTGCTGCGGTGGCACACACATGGCCCCACCAGACCCCTGCCCATGGAGGGCTCTGGGGCCTGCCGGGACCCCCTCGGCAGCTTCAAACCAAAGGGGATCAGAAGCCAGCAGTGAAGTCGCCAGGACCCCGCATGGGGCAGCAGGGGAAGAGGGTCATGGAAGGATGACGAGAGACAACGCTGGGAATCATCTTTCTCTCTAGGACCAAGAGTTCCTGGAGCAGAAAAGAAATTGACTCCTTTCTCCAAATAAATACATCTTGCTGCGGAGGTGATGGTCATCTTTCTCTCTAGGACCAAGAGTTCCTGGAGCAGAAAAGAAATTGACTCCTTTCTCCAAATAAATACATCTTGCTGCGGAGGTGATGCCCATCAGCGCGCCCTCCCCAGCCCTCTCCACACGCGCTTTGTCTGGGAGCCTCAGCAGCCCGCTTCCCGCATGGCTCCTTAGCTGCGTAACCAGTGGTTGCCTCGTTTCTCCAGCTCTTCCCTGCTCGGGTGCCCGCTGCCTCCAGCCAGGGACAAGGACTGCGGCCCCAAGGGATCTCCTCTGGCCGGTCACACCCCCCTATCCCAGGGGCAGCTGTAGGACTCCAGAGCCCTGCAGACCAGCAGCATCTCGTCAGTAAAAAACTGTCAATCAACAGTGGACCCACATCTTCCCCTCCTTTTTTTTATCTTTCTTTTTTTTTCTTTCCTTTTTTCCACCGAGCAAAATTTCCACGGCAGAAGTTCCCCTCCCGTGCTCAGCGTTGCAGGATGCCTGTCCCAGACCCTGCAGCTGAAGCTGGAAGAGCAACAGGAAACCGCTTGTGTCCAGCATCCGCTCAGAGCCCCTGCGAGCATCTGCGCCGCACGGGACCCTCCCAAAGCCCACCCTGTGAGCTGCCTCCCCCTCCACCGCTGCAGACAGCACGAGGGGCTTCCCTCCTGCTTCTGGAGAAGAGAAGCCTGTGGTGATCTCCCCTGGTGATCCCCCCCCCAACCTGGGGAAGAGGCTGTTTGCCTGACATCCGATGTAGACCCCCGGCACCCCCAGCACAGCAAACCAGCACCACACCGGGACATGCGGTACATAGGGCTCAGCCACCTTCTTTCACTGGATCAAGCCCTAAATTATGAAATCTTTGTCTCAAAGAGCTCCAGCACTTGCAAGGACCCATGAGAGAGCAGCTCAGACCCCGATCGCAGCCGCTGACC
>NW_010141394.1:6405-7042 GCF_000699245.1 Pterocles gutturalis | reverse complement strand
CTCTTCCCCTTCCTCCGGGCTCGGAGGGGCTCCAGGAATCCCCAGCGTTGAGCCCGGAGCTCCCTGCACACAGACAGGAGCAGGACTTGGCACAGACCTCGGCCCTGGAGGGTGTTGGTCAGTGCTGGCAGCATCCGAGGGTGATCAGAGCTCTGGAGTTGTCTGCACGACACATTGAAGCAATCAAGCCACTGCACGTGGTCTTCAGAATTTCAACCTCCTATAAAATTACCTCCAAGAACAGTCAGAACCTTGTCCAAACCCGTAACAAACGTGCAACACCCGGCCCCAGCCCTGCCACGACGAGAGGGGCTCAGGCAACACTTCCCACGTGCTCCGAGCCCAGCAGAAGCCAGGTTCTTTCAACTCCTCCCAAGCCCCTCTCCGTCCTTCCCCAGCCCTGACCCCTCCCCATGCCCCCCACCCTGGAGATAACAAGGGAATGTCTGAAACCCCGTCACCGCGGACGCGCCGGATGCCAAATCCCCGCGCCCCCCGCTCCCCCTCAAAGGTGAAAACGCTCCGTAACCGCTGCGGGCGCAGGGAAAGACAACAAGCGCGGGACTCTCTGAAATTCCTTTCACTGGGATCCAATAAAAACCTTGGCAGTTGCCGGCCTTCCTGCCGGAAACTTGAT
>NW_010141394.1:0-6202 GCF_000699245.1 Pterocles gutturalis | reverse complement strand
GCGCCCCCCGCTCACCCCACAATTGGGCAGGGGGGCTGAGCTGGGCTCCAGGCACTTGGTGAGACAAAGGATTTTATCTGATAGAGAATAAATCAAGGCTGGCGCTGCAGAGGAAAGGGAGGGAGCGGCGCCCGGGCTCCCACCTAATGGGAAACCAGAGCCCGTGGAGCTCAGCAGCCTCAGCGCCGTGAACAGGGAGGTGCTGCTGCGGCACCGGCAGCTGCTGCGGCACCGGCACATCCCTGAGGATGAGGATGGCCTCGGATTGCCCGGCCACCTCCGCGGGAGCCAGGAAAGGCAGTGCATCACCCCGTCCAGTTTTATTCCTATAAACTTTTATATTCCCGTAACCGACAGTTTTACTCCTTTCAGAGGCAGCCGGGGCTGCCCAAAGATGCCCCCACACCCCCCAGAGGAGTTTTTCCATAGCATGGGTCAAGTCCTGCTCAGCCTCCCAGAACAGCTCTGGGGGGGTCAGCCTGGCCAGCCCCCGGCCAGGGGACAGCACGGAAATGAGTGTCACCTCTGGGGACTGCTGGGGACGCCAGGGCTGTGCCTTTGCTCCGGGAGGTGCCGGCGCCTGCACCAGGGGCTGGAAGTGACAAGTGAGGGTCCTCCCTCCGGCCACATTCCTCCAAGGCAAATATTGACAGGGACGTGGCCCCGAGGAGCAGGGAGCCAGCGCACTGCTGCTTCCATGAACCGGCCAAGTGCCTTTAATAGATGTCAATAAAGCCTGGGTCGCAGGGGGCCGAGGTGCCGGCGAGGGGAGTGGTTCATTAAGAGGCCGGGGAGCCTTTCATCTGCGGCTCCTTGGCTCCACTCCAGTGACCAACAGTTCCCATCTGCCGGGTGACCTCTGCTGAAGGAGTGGGTGGTCTGCGCCCCGCTCCCCCCTGGGCAGGTGTCCAGCGTCACCGACACGGCGGCTCCACACCCTCCAGGCTCCGGGCACAGCCCACAGCACCGGGGAGGCTCGGCTGCAGGAGGAGCACAGCAAAGCTCTCGGGTGCGACGTGGTCAGAGGAAAAAAGCCTTTGGGAAGGAGGATGGGCGAGAGAACCAGCTGCAGAGCAAGGGAGCAGAAGCTCAGGCTGCTCTCTTCGCAAGCCTTGCCCTGCCCCGCAGCCACCCGGGCACACTCACCTCCCAGTTCACACCATTTACAACTTCATTAAGTTTGGCCAGCGACCTGTTTTTTCAGGAAATAAGCACAAAATGCCCCAGAGAGGAAAAGCCAGGGGGTACACAAGGCTCGGAACTGCCTGCTCAGGGGCTGAACAAGCTCTGGTAAATCCCTTTCGTTCCTCATCTGCTACGGAGAGCTCCAGCCAACATCGTACAAGCACCAAACATGCACGCGGGGACAGCGTCAGCCTTTGTACGTTTGAATCAAATTCAGATAGAACGGGGGTCCTGGCTCTGGTCTGTAAAATAAACAAAAGGCATCTTGTGAGACCTGCAGCCACGAGGATCTGTGGTCAGTGCGAAGTGCTGAAATTCTGTGAATAAAGATGTGGAAGAGATTGACTTTAAGCACCAGGTGGACAAGAGTTATTTTTGAGGCTTGTTACAGATCCGTACCTGTCCGCACACAGCCAGGGAGCTGCTGTCCCTCCTCTGGTGCAGCAGGAGCGCTGCCCGGGCCGGGGGAGCAGTGCCACCCAGAGGGCTGCTCCCGAAACAGCTCACGCCATCCGACATCTCACCCAACGCAGCAGATATTTTTTCCCCCTTCTGATCAAAGAAAGCGTCGCTTTCTCTGCCAGCTCTGGTTCAGGAGCCTTTCAAACCACCCTCCTCTCTCCACCCTGAGATGAGCAAGTCTCACCCCACAGCAGCTCCAGGTGAGGGAAATCGCTTCAGTGATAACTTGGGGCACTTATTCACAACGCTGGAACATAAAAATAACATCTTTAATAGCTTTATAGCTGGCACAGATGGTATTAAAATTCACCACTTTTTATTAATGGACTATGAAACAACACCCGGTGCAGTGCCGAGGAGGGCAGCTCAGCCTGCATGTTGCTTCTAAACCACGTAGCTATGACAAGCTGGCGTTAGAGTTGACTCTTTTCATTTACATTCAGCATTTATAGTCAGAGAGTGAAATCAACAGCGAGATTTAACCACATGCACACAGAGAGAAGCCTGGGAAGGATGTTTCTGCTGGCAGCCAATGTCTCCTCCTCTTAGCAGCACACAAAAGCCCAAAAATGTGGTTTAACACAGGTTACAAGAGACTTGCCGCAGCTACCGTTGGCCAAATAGCACGTGACGTAACGCAGGAGCATCTGCTCACACCTGAATGAACCAGCTACTGCTGTGAAAGAGCCATTTCCCTCTTCCAGAAGAGGTGAGGGTCAGACCAGCGCTTAAAATATTAAGACATCGCCTAGAAGCTCTGTCAGGGGCAACTGGATTTTTTTTTCAGGAACCTAGAACACAGTGGAACAATAATAATATCTTACTTTCTGCAGTACTTTTCCTGGAGGGCCTCTAGCAAACCTCCCTGCTGCCCTGTGAGGCAAGCGAGCGTTGCTACCCTTGTACAGACGCGGGCAGGATGGTGGAGGCACCTCGGAAAGCAACAGCAAGCTGACGGCAGACCTTGCAGAAAAGCCCCGTTCTGGGCAAGGAGAATGGGAAGTACTACGCAGGACGAAAATAACTCTCAACATTTCACAAGAGGGGAAGGTTGAAAGCAGCCCAGAAGATCTGAGCAGACATGGAACCAGTGGGGAAAAAAATAGTGTCAGCCTGAAAAGAACAAATCTAAACTTCAGCCGAAAAGACACTCCCCCATTTGTGATCCGCATCCAAAATGTTACACCATGAACTCATGCTGCCAACTGCGCTCCTTATCCGTCCTCGTGTGCTTGTTATTCGTCCTCTATCTCAATCGATGTGTTCTCCCCGGTGTCACAGTACGTCTCCGTCACAGTTTCTATGGAAGCATCCCTCAGTAGTGACCACGTGCAAAACTTTTATTTGGGAAACATTTAGAGGTGTGTGACAAGATTATAACTTGTTTAATGAAGAATTTAGTCCTTAGTGAAGACAATCACTGACACTGCTGCAGATACATCTTGCTCATTAGCAGCTCCATCCTGACAAACACTTGTTTGTTCAACCCAGCTATCCAAAAGTCACTGTTAGAATGACCCCGAAGGAGCCAAGACACCACAGTCACTTTCAACCATAAATTTTCTTATCACTTGTTGATTATAAAAATTTCCCGTTTCTATGGGTACTCTATAATCACAATCAATTATGAGGCATTTCTGGCTTCTGCTCTGAGGAATTCCCTCTCACCATCACGATCGGCTGCCGACACAGAGGGAGGTAAGAATGCATAGTGAGGTCTCCCATCAGCTGTCCTCTGTCGAGGCCACTTTTTTTTTTTTTCCATCTAATGAGCCTGCGCTGTCAAGGTCTCAGTTTTGTCTTTAGTTTCAGCAGGGGCCTTGCCATCGACTGCTTTGTTGGAATAATCTCGCTCTCCAAAAATAGTGCTTCCAATCCTGACGTTGGTGGATCCAACCTCTATCTATGAGGAGACAGAAAGGAGGAGTTCAGGGCAGGGCTGCGACCAACCTTGACGCTCGCCATGTCACGGAAGGACCCTTCCCCACGTACTCGCCATCCGCAGATACAGCTGGGGTCTGGTTTGATCCCCAGAACTCTACCCCAGGACAGGAGAGCTGTTTTTTCATGGAACAGCACCATCCGTACCTCCATCCAAGGGGAGGCCAAGACGCCCATTTGGATAACGCCTGGGCTGGACCTGGGGTGCCTGCTGCTGGTGCTGGTACCTTTGGTTCCCAAGAGAAGGGGTGGCAGAAGGAAACCAGACTTACTGCGTGCTGGAAGTCTGTGGACATGCCCATGCTCAGCTCCACCTTCTCAATGGGGAGATTCAGCTTATCACACACCTCCTGCCGCAGAGATAGCAGCATCTAGAAGGGAGGAGGAAAGAAGAGAGGATCACACACTCGACAGCCAGCCCAGTTCTGTTTCAGGGTTTCACAGATCACGATTTCTGCCTTTTCTTTGAAGTCTCCTTCATACAGAATGTGCAATTCCCACGCTTCCCACTGAAGCTGGCTCTGCAGCATCGTAACAGATTTCCCGTTACAGGCTACGTTACTGACAACACACGTACTTACGAGCCTACACATCTTCTGAAGACATCCAGTTATCACTCCAGCACGACAGATGAGGAACACAGACCCAGTTCCTCTGCCTGACGCAGCCCTGCGCACACTGCGCACAAAGGAAAGCCACAGACCCAGTTCCTCTGCCTGACGCAGCCTTGCGCGCACAGCACACAAAGGAAAGCTGACTGAAACCTCATCTGAACGCAGGAGAGGAGGATCCCAGACAGCAACTGCTGCACAAGGTGCCCCTGCCAGCTGCAGCCTAAACGAGCCTAATGCCCACGTTAACACCGATACTTCAGAGGCCTGGGCTACTCTGAACGAGGTGTTTCTATCGACAGCCTTCAGTCAGACCTACAGCTTGACCGCGTACTGGTTTGGCTGGGACAACAGACTGTAACAGGAGGCCAGCCAACAGTTGACCTTTTCTTCTAGAAAATCTTACCTGGAAGTCAGGATTTGGCCCCTTACTAAGGTCATGCCCGACGCTGCCAATTGTCATCAGCCCCACAAATTCCAGGCTTGGACACTTGTTGATGACATGCTCCACAGCAGCCACGGTGTCTCCGGGAGGAAGGCCGTGCTTACCTGGCAAGAAGCAGGGAGATCTGTGCCAAGTTCTGCTGGAGACCTCCCTCCCCGCAGCCCAGCAGGAGTCAACAGACGATCAAGTTCCATCTTAGCTTAGAGAAGAGCTTTAAGAGAGAAAACCAACCCATCCCACTCGGGTTGTTTCTATCCAGTCAGCAGGACAAACCCGGATATAATCGGAAAAAAAAGCCACTTACTGTCTTCTCCACTTGTGTTAACTTGCACCATGACCTTCAGCTTCTGAGACGACCCTTTTTTCTGCCAAGAGCTGTTGACTCTGTCTGCCAGTTTCACAGAATCCACCGTTTCCAACATGAACAGGTTGGGGACAGCTGGGGAGAAAACACAGGCTGAGGGCAATTCTGCTGGCACAGAAATTTCTGGACCTACCACTGAGCTTGCTCACAAGACAGGCATCAGTGAGTTAATGTACACGAGGCTGTTATTATTTGAACATTGGAGGACTGTCGCCCACAGGGTCACTGCACATAAAATTAAGCAGGGTTTACCAATTAACTTGTTGACGTTATTTTTCTGCAGATGGCCAATAAAATGCCACTTTATCTCTGGACAAGAGGACAGAATCTGAAAGCAGAGAGGAACAGTTAGGTCTGAATGACAATTCCCTCTTTCCCCACACAGTATTTAAGTCTTAGTTTGCCCACAAACAGAATACCAGACACTCAACCTTCTTCTTTTGTTTACCCTGAGAGACACAGCTCAGGCAGCGCTTGCGGTGCGCACTGAGATTGTTTCACAGCCTGGAGAAGTGCAGTGCAGTGGCTGCGGGGCATCACATGGTGAAGGGGAAGGCAAAGCTCTTTTGTCACTGAACAGTCACAAAGTTATATTTTCCCCAAACTGAGCATTACCTTTTTTTTTTCTTAAATTAGGACTTTGCACCTCCTACAGCAGAAAGCACAAAAGGTAAAGCACTGTTCAGACAAATACTTTATGACTAAGGCACACGTATGCACAGAATCCTCTGGAGCCAGCAAGGCAAGGAGAGGGAATGGGGCAGAGGCAACGAGGTAAGAATAACCCCACCATTTCTCTGAAAGGACAAGGATCAAACAGCCTCCAACACCAAATCCCTAACAAAACCCAGGCTTTTTCTGAACAGCTCTCAGGACACAGCTATACAAGGAGAGAGAACACATAAGGAACTGAATACTTACTCTGGAGTCTGATGCCTTTTCTAGCAACTCTTGAACCTGTAATTCAAGACAATCTCTCGTTAAAACCACCCCAGACATACCTGTGTTTTAAGAAGCCCCTCTGGAACCGATGTTCCTGGGACCAACGTGTGCCTCATAAAGACAAAGCCAGGGGCCCGATGCGATAGCTGACCCCCGCTCCCCACGCACACGGGGCCCGGTGCCTGCCCTTGGTGTGGGTCCCCCCATCTCACGTAGTTCTCCCCGAAGCTGCGCTGCCCGTGGCTGTAGGCA
>NW_010141393.1:26426-49197 GCF_000699245.1 Pterocles gutturalis | reverse complement strand
CGGAGAGCTCGGGGGAGGAGTGTCCGTCACTTCGCTGCCATTTTAGCGCTCTGTGTCCAGAGGCCAAGATGACAACAGGCAGTCAGGACAGCGATTTGACGGCCTCAACTGCTACTTCTGCAGGATTTCATCTGTGCCTCCTGCCCGCTCAGCTGTGAGGAGCTGCCAGGCTGTGAGAGAGGGACAAGCACAGAGCACCACTGACTGTCTCACCCCCAGCCTGCTGCCCTCCTGCTGGAGCCCTGGCAGCGCTCCCCCTCAGCACAGACCCCAGCACAGGGCAGCGCTCCCCCTCAGCACAGACCCCAGCACAGGGCAGCACTCCCCAGGCTGGGGGAGCACCCCAAGACATGCCCTGAATTCCTATTTTAGCCACCTCCCAAATCATCAAATCATGGCCAGTGCTGATGGCCCTTTCTTCTGCCCCCCCTTTTTTTTTTTGCCATCACGGACTCTTCTGACATTCAGTTTCTCACCTCCACCCTTCCACATGGTAGTTTAGACATGAATTATGCATAACTTAATGTTTTATCTATTTTTTATCTGCCATGTATTACCATGGGACCCATGCTTTTGAAGAACTGTGGGCCATGGGCAGGTGGCTTTCTCAATCAGGATACGTCCTCATGGGCTTGATAGCAGATGTGTTCCCAACTCCTCTGCAGAGGAAACCGAGTCTGGTCTGGCCCGGTAGGGCAAGGAGTTTCTGGAGCAATGCATCTGATATTTGTTGAAAATGTTACTCAGTAAGCTGAGAACAAAGACAGTCCCAGGACAAGATGTGACAAACATGAGATCTGTGAGACTTGCTTTTGAGATCACAGAGAACACACAGAACACTTGGTAGTCCAAGTTATGTGTATAAACAGTTATTTGGTAGTAGTTTTTCAGTAATAAATACGATTTTGTGGTCTTTGGCAGCTGACTGGATAAACCTCAGAGACTCAAAGCACAGCTGGGCTTATGCAGCTGCCCTTGGTGGAAGCTGGGATTGGCAGGAATTTGCACTATAAAGGTTTGGCTTTGACCAGGCCATCAGGGGATTTCTTCCCAGGAAAAACAACAGATTGGCATTTGGCATCTCCCTGGTATGATTTTACACCGTTGACAGGAATCAAAAGGCATTACCATGTGAGAGCTCAGAGGTCCAGCTCTGCCCAACCAGCTCTCGCCAGGGCTCTGGTCTGCCCAGTGCCAATACATTGGAAGAACTGGCAAGAAACCCCTCAGCTCTGGCTGGGACATCTTGGGAGCCTGAGGATTTACATCACCCTTTAAAAACGTTTGAGTCATGGCAAACATTATATCTATTATTACATATTTTTTAATTGAGATTGAAATGATCATTTTTCTTCTTGTAGGAGTACACGTTTTTCTTTGCCTCCTAGTCTAGAGGCTTAGGGTTGCCTGGTTACTCTGACTCAGAAGCTCTGTGAGGTGTCTCTTGATGAAGGAGCAGATACAATTTGGCAATTAGAGAAGCTCGATTTGTCATCTAAATGTAGAAATCCTTGTGAAAAAAATAACCATTTGAAGAGCAGTTGTACAGAAACAGAGTGAGAAAACTCTCAGAATGTGCATTGGTACTAATATTGCTATTTTGCTTATTGTAGAGACATGAAGGTCATTAATAATATATGCAATAATTAGGAATTTTTTGCAGTGTTCAATTAATAGAATTCTGTTCATAGCATATATGAATTGCAAATGTGATCAGAAAAGCATTTTTGTTGAAGAATTTCCCCACAGACTAGTGCTATAAAAAGACTCCATGCACCCAGCAACCTATTCATCTTGGGCTGGAGTTAAAGGAACATGAGGTATGCAGGTGAGGGCCACAGTACAGCCATCACAGCAAGCTAAAAAGTATCTTACCTGCTTAAGTAAGCATGTGTGTACATATACATTTATATATACTATGTGTATGTATAACTTGTACAGTTGTTCTTACAAGTATACATTTGTGCAAAATCTGTGACTGCAGAAATGGTTTTATTTTACAAAGTATCTCCTTTAGGACTAGAGCCATGTTGTTTCAACAGTTGCTTCACAGATGCCCTTTAGTTGTTTGCATTTTGATGAATGGCAGCAAACCCTTTAAGAACAAGAAGTGGCTTCTAATGGTAGGGAAGGTGGGGAATGTTTGTAGAAAAGTGAAATCTGTGGACTAACGGTTTTGCTTGGAGGTCCAGTGAGCAGAAAGGCTCAGCCAGTGTAAACTCTTAAAAGGTCAGAATTTGATTTCATGAACTTAACCTTCAAGAAAACAAACCTGATTGATGTAGGCTATCCCCTTAGGCTTGCTTTATTCAACTAGCAATAAATGCAGAACAAACAGAATGATGAAAAAGTCCCATTCTGTAAATCTTGCCATGTTTTTAATCAGTGTAGCCAACTCATTTTGTATAGACTAAGATTAAATTTTGGCTACCTAATGCTGTATCTAGTAGGGGAAGGTAAATCTACGGCATTATGGTGGTTCCTTTATACCGCTGTGTTATGCCCGCTACTGTAACGTACATCACCAAGGTCTTAATCATCATCTGTAACTTCTGCACCAGATGTGCTCTCACAGACTCACTTTGGATACTGCTCAGTTGCAATGGGTGATTGGCTTACACACTCCGTGCTGCTGCAATTTCCTACTTCTCCCAGTCTGCTTTTTTCAGCTCTTAAAATGCAATGGCTGTAAGAGAGAAACAGAAAGCAATAGGTGTTTCTCTTCTTGTTATTAAAAAACAGGGATAACTCAGGAAGAACATATCTCACCCAGGCTTATTTTCAGTAGTATATAACTGGCTGCTACCATAATTTTAAATGTGAAATAGTGAAGCAGTAGGTAGTCATGATATAATGAGATTCTTGCCTGAACATTGGCAAAGAAAAATTGTGTCTCACTAATCTCTAAGATTTTTTTTTTTAAACTGAAATAAATAATCAGAATAAATACATTTTCAGCATAGCACAAGGTGAGCCTGATGAACACAACAGTCACTACAGGAAAGATATGTAATCTGCTTACTAATTACTATGGAAAAAGTCCAGTAAAATAAGATCATTTGCAGCTACACTCCCCTCTCCCCCCAATTTGCATTCAAATATGAGAAATGAGAAGACTTCAGGAAGATGTAATACAGCAAAGCTGGGTGAGCAGTGAGGTGGGAGGTGGCAGGCAGAGTGGTCCTGGCAGGAATCATTAGAGATAATGGCAGTCTAAATCAGTACTGCCAGTTAAAAAATAACTGTGTAGTTCAGATGCCCGAGGTCGGTGGCCTGTGGTAGCTCCTTTCCTACGTGCTCTGAGTGGCCCCCAGAGCTCCACAAGCTCCCAGGACTGACTAGGGCCCAACCTTGCCACCTTTGGGTGGAACCGCCACCTGCGCCCTCCCCACCGCTCAGCACACATTGGCAGCAGGGAGGGGAGCAGGGAGAATTGGCTTAAGAGGAAATGGCACAAGAGATTACACTGAGGGATCACTGTTGCAGATGATAAATCAGCAATCTGTGACCAGAAAAAGGATCTAAAATCTGAATCACAACACAACGGGATTTAACAACAGGGGAGAGAACATCAGTGATGCAGTTATTCTGAGTGGGCTACCTCCCAATAGGCTGCTCATTCTGTAATGACCTATTAAAGAAATACTTGCATCCTCCCTCGATAAACCTCCACTTGGTTCTTCACTGAGCCAGCCTACTGGGTGAGAAGTATATGGGAGCCAGAGATATATGGAAGCCAGTATGACAATACTCATGCTTCCATGCTAAGATTCACTTACATGTTTAACAACATTATTTCAACTATTGTTATAGTTTTGACTGACTTATGTCTAAAGTTCCATTTTCTGCAGATAATATCCATCTTAACTCTCAGGGAATCACAAAAAAAGAATGAACTTCACCAACCTGTTTTGTATGTTTTCACTGACCACATGTATGCGATATACTTTATCTATACAGACAGTTTATTTAGGAGGACTTAAAGAGAAAATTGCAAATGAGAGGTACATTATATTTTTATTCCTGTCTGTGAGCCCTTTTTAGCTATTAAGATTTACATTTGCCTTTAGTCAGAAATATGGTCTCTCACACCTTGTGCCAGTCATGTTATGGCTTGCAGAAGTTGACACAGTAAAGGGACACTTCACATTTCCAGCTTGTGTTTCTCCAGTGATTGCCCTGAATGCGACACTTGCAGGATTACCGTGCTCTCTATTGCAAGAGAGGCAGGATGCAGTAACACTGAAGCTCAAGGATAAGAAGGATCTGCTTTTACCCCAAATTTCTCACAGCATCAAGCACTTCTTTGTAATGCTGCAAGTATCAGGGTACTCCGGAAGATTCACTTAACAAAACCACCTTCTGAAATATACACAACACAGAGTCAGAAAAAGCTTTCAAGTCCAAACCTGAATGTAAAAATATACAGAGAAAAAAAGAAAATACAGTGTGGGAAGACTGACTTCTCAAGCCCCAAGGGACTGACACTCTCCTAACAGAATTAGGTAAATACAGCTGCCAGAATATTAGCCTCAGCTCCAGCCCTCAGAAGGATCAGGCTGGTGGCAGACTGCAGAACTTGTTTCTGCATTTTTTATTTGTTTTTCGTACAAGGAAAAGGATTTTAATATTGCTCCTTCTGCCTAATGAATGATCAAAGTTTTCCACATTTTTGGACGGAAACATGCTGGGCCCCATTTTTTTTTTCCTAGTCTGTGCCCACACGATGCATTCGCAGCCTCCCAGTGGAGTAACAGTACTTGAGGCTCAGAGGAAAAATAAATAAATAGGAGTCAGTTGTATGAAATTTACATCCACATATATAGCTATGAGGTTCTGGTCTCATACTTGGAGCTCCTTTTGAAAGGCTAATCCACATCCTGGTACACTTCTAGCTTCCTATTGTGAACTAGTTTACCCCTTTTTAGTAACTTCATTACATATCTGGTGCTTAATATTAATGATATTCGCAGCAAGTAAGAAGAATTACAAACACTAGTGATGACGGAGAAATAATCAAGAAGAAGGAAGTTTCTAATGGGAAAATGGAGCCTCCCACAGAGAATTCAACTTAAAATATCTTTTACTAATTGACACAGCCACTGGTGTTGGAGATGTTGTTGTTTTGCACCTGATTTAAATAGCGTTCAAGGAATACGTAAATCAGACATGGAATTTGAAGTGTTTATTGTGTTTCTTCCTGAAGCAATGTTACAAAAAAGAGTATTTCAGAGGCCCTGGAAACTCAGCAGCCAACACCAGCAATGCCCCAGCTGTGTGGGAAAGGGCTGGGACAGTGCAGTTTTGTATCATTAGGTGGCCTAGATACCAACCCAGGTACATCCACCTCTGCATGAAGGAGAAATTGTGATGATTGGCTGGATCCTTACTCCCCAGAGACCAGTGCTGGTGGAAAAGGAGAAGGAGATGAGGGGAATTAACTCCCCTGCCCAGTGAAGGGCTTCCTATGAAACCTGCAGTGGGGCGGGGATGGATTTGTAAGATGATTCTGAAACGAAGAGTGTAACAAAGTCCAGGCTTCCCAGGCTCCTCTGAAGGATTAAGAGCACATTGCAGTCAATTTTCTTGTGCCTGAAGCTGTGACTGCAGACTGAGTATTCACACAGGACCCCTGGGGACCCTTGAATCCATTCCTGACAAAAAAGTAGGCTGCATGTATGTGTTGCTGCATGTAGGAGTTAGCTGCTCCTCTGCCATGAAAGTATCCTCCTCGAAGTTATTTTTGTATAGCCGCTCTTTCTCTCAGTATGTGCAAAGCCTCAAGTTTTAATTGCCTTCTGATGTTTGAGCCTTTAGGTTTCAAGTTTTTATGATCCTCTTTGTAGATATTTAATTCATATAAATTCATAGAAATGAAAGCTGATTTTTTCCTGCATTTAAGTAAGGAAACTAGAGACACACATTTCTATTAAAGAACTATTTATTTCAAATGCTTTTCTGCATTATTATTTAAGGGTGTGGTGGGGGGGAGAGGGAAAAGATGTGTTTCTTTCTGATTCAACCACAGAGATGCAAACCATGAGTGAAGCTGCTCCTCCAGCTCCCTTCCCAGTAAACAGCAGTTCTTAGATGCAGCTTAAGTTCACTTTTTCATCTTATTGTTGACTTCCTCAGCATTAACTTTGAGGAAGAGAAGTAATGCTGTGCAGTGGTCTGGCTTAGTGGGAGATAGGAACAGTACCTATAGGAAGCTTTCTTAAGCCTTTCTGAAAGCAACATATGAAAGGGCAAAAGCTAAGCTACAGAAGATGCTTATTGTGCCAGGACAGTAGAACAAATACCCTCACTGAAGATAGTTAACATTTTTTTTTTTTTTCATGAAGGCCTTTATACTGCTGTCAGAAAATGCCAGCCCATTGAAACTTTTCATGGCAACGTACTGATGTACCTTTCCTCACTAAGAGCTTCTTTGATTCATAACGTACACCTGGTCAAACAAAGAGAAGATAACTCTCCATGATGCACCAACATTGCTATGATCTCCAAACTACAGTTACTCTTCCTAGATTTTTTAATTAACTTGAAAAGAGCCACAGAAGCAAGCAATTATACTCTCCATGGAACAGGGTTTTTATTTTTCCAGCTCTCCTTAGTCATCCCCTAACGGCAACGCACTGTGTCAGCTCAAAGAACATATGTCTCCAAGAAGCTCTGCCAGGAGGAAGGAAATTGGATTGCTGTTGCTAGAGGGGCAGAGCTGGGGTTTCCAAGGTATTTTAGCCATGCATTTCCTTACTTACAAAAATGCTTATATTTCTTTCTCAAACTGAGTCTGAATTCATAAGCTGCTACAGGTTTTCTTGTAACTTAAATATTTTAGCTCTCTTCAGGCTTCTGCCATATATGATGAACCTTAATCATATTCAATAAGATCTTAAGAACATAGTATATTGCCAGCATCAATCAAGACTACAGCTGCAATAGCATAGTCATCTATAACACTCACGTACAGAGGGTAGAAGCATTTTGTACATTGGAAACCTCTGAATTGGGAACGTTAATACCACCAGAGCACTCCTCTGCTCTGGGAAAAAGACTGCCAGATAGTAAACCCCAATAAACAAAGACAGCAGACGACTTGGATTAGCATCTCATGTCAGACTAGGTTGGAGTAGCTTGGCTTCTTTTACATAAAAGGATTTCTAGAACAAGGCTGATGTTTCAGAGCTTCTTGATGTTTCACAGTCTCTTGTCTGAAGGTCTGCCTACAAAAAGCAGCAGTTCACTCCATAGTGACTCACTTTAGCAGATATAACACAGAAAACCTCCCCAATGGCACTTTATTGAGTCACATTTCTCTGAAGTAGCATCTATTCAAGGTACATGGACTGACTCTCCTTACTTGATCAATTAAAATCTGAAGCATGGTATAAACATTACTGGAGGAAAGGTATAGCCTAATGGATTTGCAGCTGCCATGGTGGTGGAATACCTCTGCATAACAATACAGTTAACATACAGTACTAGTCTCCTGCTTTTAGAGCTTTTCTTTGTATTTTTTAAATAACTGCTTTTATATGTCAGGGTCTTTAGGCCGCACCTAGGAGATAATCAGGGATAGTTGGATATAGTTGTGTACAAGTGCCTGCCTATGTGTGACTTTAAATGTATTATACATACCCCCCCCCCACCCCCCACACATACATGTATATACCTATGCATACACATACACAAACTATTTTTCTACATAAATCACTTTGGTTGGCTATTCATGAAAGCATGGTACAAGAGGGAGCTCAGAGACTCGTAGCAGAGTCATGGCATGCTGCCAGCTGTGTACCATCAGTGCTACCAGAGAGATCCTGGCTGGAGTCAAAGCAGCCTTCACAGGGCGGGAGAGCATGTCAAAGAGAAGAGCCCAGGGCGGCTGGTCAGCAGGCAGTGCAGGAACTGCAGGCACAGGGTCAGAGTTGAGAATAAAGACTTCACTTGCCTCCTGACAGCAAACTAATTGAATTGGTGCAAACTTGAGACCCCCCCCAAACTTCTGTTAAATGTTTCACGCTTATTCAAGATAAGAAGATTAAAATGTATAATTATAATTATGCAATATTAAGGGTAAAAATTACAGTATACCCATAGAAGTTACATGAAAGCTTAACAATTATAGTTACTGACAAACCTGACATACACAGGTTTTGTTACTCATAATTAAGTAGTAATCCTGCATAACAGCATTCTGGAAAGGAACTATGGCTTTCTCAGTAAAGACAACAGTGATGGCTCCTTACCCCAGTTATACTTTAGACACGTACAAGGTCAGCATTGATGTTTGAATGTGAGCCTTAACTTCCCTCATATTCCAGAGAGAGAAATTAGTATAGAATCATAGAACCATTTAGGCTGAAAAAGATCCTTAAGATCGTCGAGAACTGTTAACCTAACACTGCCAACTCCACCACTAAACCGCGTCCCTAAGCGCCACGTCTACACGTTATCTCCAGGGATGGCGACTCAATCACTTCCCTGGGCAACCTGCTCCAGTGCTTGACAAGATATTTTGTGGTGTGTTTCATCTGATCTCTTAGATGAGAAGTTTAGTGGGAGACTAATTCTATCCCAGACTCCATCAACGACATCGATTCGATCTCGGTTTGTAAAGGGGACCTAAGAAGACTCACAGATAGCTCTTACTCAGATGGATACTATCTTGGGTAGTCCTTGCAAAGAAAGTTGCTGATACTTCCCAGGTTTCCTCAGTTTCCTCCCTTGTCCCTCCCACACAGCTTTCATAGAGCTCTCTCGCTGCTTTTTTTTCTCCCAACCCCTGCAGCACCAGGAAATCATGGCTCCACTCAGTTCCCAGTATGGGATTTGGTTGGAACACGGTGTGAAGGGTGGTCATCTTGTGAGCCATCACAATCTGTACGGCAGGGTTGACAGCAGCAGGCTCTGGTGCTCACAGGGACTATTTCCCCTACCTGCACCTGGGCTCAGCCCTTTCACCAGGGCGTGGTGCCAACAGCACGAGAGGAGCCTGGGCAGTTGCTGCTGAGCACTGTGGTGAAGAGCATGCCCCAGGGCCCTGTAGTCGTGTTGCCATTTGGAAATGCTGTGCCATTACTGTGCTCCTGGATGAGGGAACACAAGGGTACTGTCCTTGCACATTGGAGCAGGGTTAAATAAAGGGTGTAACTAACAAAGCATTTGGAAGGAGGTCAGGTCTCACCTGCACTTGCGTCCTGGTGTGTGTTTCTTGGGTTAATGAATCAAGGGGGATATGGAGTCATGGTTGCTCAACCATGGTGCATTATTGATGCATATAGTTTACTACACTGATGGTTGCTATGGACTGCAGAGTTATAATGCAGGGCAAATTACAACATGCATACGCAGAGAAATGTATGGATATTCATTTCTCAAAGAAAGGGTATGATATTTAGCTGAGTTGTGTAAAAGATTGGCTCCAACAGCAGGCAGGCCAGCTATGTATCTCGGGAGGTGTGATCACACTGCATATATCACACCTGTGCTATGGCATATAACGGTTTTTGAGGAAGAGAAAGAACTTAAATGGCTAAGTAGATGTGCTGATTTAGCTCAGTGATAAGTGACATTTTGGGGGCAGAAAGAAGGGGTGGTTAGATTTCTGAGTGGGCTGGAGTGAGATGTACCATTTGCACCCTCATCATTGATAACAGTGAATCTCAGCCACTCCCTGTAACTATACAGTAATTGTCCAGCTCTCTGCACTTGCTTCTGTATGGAGCATCTGTTAAGCCTCACTTCATATTAAGTGAGGCTTAAATACCTTCATACCTGCCAAAGCATTAGCATTATGATCCATACACTTCATGGATATCCATTTTCACTGTCAAACATATTTTCATACTTGGCAAATCCCCCAAATTCATCCTATTCACATTGAATTGTTTCCAGTGCTGGAATAATTCTGTACTACGTAGCACTTCATACCTATGATTAATAGCCTTAATATTCACCTCACTATACACATGTATTTTACCTGATACTGATACTATACTGCCACCCTTAATTTCAGTAATTTAAGGTATTCTTTCAATGTTTAAAAACTATATCAGTTTCAAGGGAAACTGCAATCCAGATATTATTTAAGTCATTTTAAGCTTCAACTCACTTTATATGACATCATTTCAATTACATCCTTGCTCAATATATAGAGCACTTACTCATAAAAGAGAATGAGTTAGTCAGATGTAGAGTTTTCAAGGTCACTATATTGTTAATAAAACTTGTTAACTGACACAGGCATTAGTCATAAAGCTGAGTAAATGTAATGATTAAGCCTCTCACAGTTCCTCACCATTCTGCTACATCCTGCCTTCTAAAGAGAGAATTTTTATTTTGGAGCCTGATTTAAAACTACTTAAGTCAGTGGAAAAACTCCCTGTGGCTTCATTGGGCTTCGTATCAGACTGCCACTAAATAACACAACCACACTCAAGAAAGGAGCAGACAACAGGCTGATAACTCAGAGAGACTCCTACATACCAGCTCCTGGCACAGTTTGTAGCTGTAACGTTCATCCTGGCAAAACAGAGGGAGCTTCACCAAGCTCTAGGTGGAACTGTAATTACATTTTAGTCCTTCAGGCATCTCTTACTGCAGAAAGCACAGAATTTCCCTGCTGCAGGGAAGTGTGGAATAACTATTGTTTGGACTTCATGGGGGTTTGTTGATCCCCCAATGGTGGGCTGTTATTCCTTGCTGGCTGCAGGGAACCAAATGAAAGTACGCATGCAACATGCAACCATACAAAGTGTGCAATAGAGTGAGCAGTAACCAAATGGAGACACTTCAATTTAACAAAACCCCCACTCAGCTCTGGGAGAGATCAAAACAGAACAGCTCCCTTTTAGTGATAAGGAGTACATTACTTCTGTATACATTACCACTCTATGTTGAATACTAACGAGTACTATGTATTCTGTTTAAAAGTGAAGGATTTTGTCTGGCCTGTGTCTTCCCTGCCTTACTCAGTCACCCATGCTGTAAGATTAGGTATCTGAATGATCCTTGCCAGATGAAAAGCTGGGAGGCTGGAAAGAAGATTAAGGCATTGTCAGTGCCAATGTACAGCATAGGATGAATCACATCTATGTGGGATCCCACATCTCACCTACTATGAGACATCTTGGATACTTCTAAATCTGAGCTAGTCATCCTAATCTCCCTTGGAAAATGGAAAGATGGCAACTCTAGGGTGCTATTTAAATGACCTCCTGTAGGCATTGTCTTCAGTGTGAAATTAATTACACCATAGACTCCAATGACTACTGAATAAATCTCCATTGACCATACAAGGGTCCTAAGAAGATTCACTCATACGTAGGTTTCCACATGGTGAGATTCATTCAAATCAGTGCCACACAAAGCATCTGCCACTGGGTACCACAAGGCAACAGAAAGACCAGGTTACCGGTACACATTGCCACCAAAATGGGCGGAATCCCTCCCTGACAATACCAGACCACTGCAACTGCACCCCTTAGGAAGCAGAGTCTGCCACAGAGACTAAGAGGACACAGAAATCCTCTGCGAGGAGACTGTCCACTGCAGTCCCACATAGAAGCAATGCCCCATTAAACAGACAACTTGCTAAACAAAAATATACACATACAGGAGGTACATGAAGTGGCTACAGACTCCAGAGAGTGAGGGATTACGTACACTGTAAAGTCCTGGGGAGCAGGTAGCACCTCAGCCAGAAATCTGTCCTGGTTAGGATCAGCAGCACAGCGAAGTCTTTGTCATTAGAGGGAGCTGGAAAAAACAGAGCGTATGAACAGTACCATCGGAGTGTCACACAGCAGAGGGACAATGGCAACAGGGTGAAAGGACTGCTCCGCCCGGTAGTAATAATAATAAGGGAGCATTTAATTAAAAATCCAAGACACCTGAAGGATGAAGAGCATCCAGAAGGTACAACAGAACAGCAGTAAAGGCTTGGTCCTTTAGTGTTATTCATTTATTAGCACTACAGCTCTTGCTACAGCCAGCTGCCCACTGAAAGAGCCTTTTTCTAAACAAAGCAACTCCTAATCCAGCATGGTCCTAAGAAAGGAAAACCAAGGTTTTAGGAGATGGACCAGAAAGAAGCAGCAGTCTGTGCACATAGTTAGATTGCTATTGGCAAAGCAGCTAGAAAATGCAGCTATGAAATTCTCTTAAGAATTTGTAGTTTATATAAACAATCATGGAGTCTTCCTCCATTATTGCAGAGTATGCAGTTAATGAAACAGTATGGATACATGCAGACTGTAGTTTGGTCAACAGAATTATTTTAATATCTTAGGTTTTTTTAATCTCTTTTATCTTTTATTTTTGCCTGCAAATACTCTTAACAAATCTTAAACAAAACCTTAATAGACAAATATAGCTGGAAAAGTGGTAAATAAAATTTTTTATTGTCAGTGATGTGTTCATTGTACTCACATGACAGTCACCCCCTTCCTCTTTTGCTTTTGTCTTTGTCTTTCCATAATGCAAAGCTGTGAGGACTAAAAAAAAAAAAAAAATCAGCATTTATTTATGTATGTGCATTTTTGTACAGCACCTAGGACAACCTAGATTGATGCAATGATACTGCCACTCCTGCCTTGTGCTGCTCAGAGCATCCAAAAATGCTGGGGGGGAGATAAGGCAGAGGGGCTGGCTGAGTCCAGAGCGGCAAGTCTAGGAAACATCTATGCATCTGAGCCTATGTTAGTAAATGAGCTCATTTTGACCACTCTTCGTAAAAGAAGAGAGGGGGAGAAAATGCAATCCTTGAAGGAGATCAGTCGAGAAGTCTAGAAAGGAGGATCAGGAAATGCACTTAAAACTTTCTTCAAGATCTGGGTTTACTTTGCGTGAAGGTTGTGACAGTGACATTAAATAAACTGGACGCTCACGACAGATTTGATCTCCACGCTGTGCCACAACTTACCTTTCTTCTGAGCACACTCAGCTCTGTTTACAGAGCCCAGCTATTTTAGTTAAGGATGTAAAGAGCAGCAGACTTTGATATTATTTCTTTGAATTTACCTGGCTCCATGGAATTGAGCAGAGATGAAGAGCTAAACAGACGTATAAAACTGTACCAGATGTACCAGAGATGCAAATACCTAAGACCGTCCCTGTGACATTTGGATAGCATTTGGAGAGGCAAGGAGGATTTTTAATTCACTCTTCACAGGTCCACAGGAATGCCCTGATAGCACCAGCAAGCTGTGCAGGTGGGCAAGGGAAATTCTGGAGAACTCCTGACATCAGTGCTAAAAACCAGCAAGTATTAATTTCCTACATTTGAACAGCTCGGGAACTTTAATGTAGGAAAAGGTCAGGTCAGTTCAACTTCAAGTTTGTCTGGGTTTTATCTGTTTTGCTAAGAAAAAATGCAAATTATAAAACAGCCAAGAGGAAAATTCACATAGTATAAAATTGCTTACATTAACCAAGGTTCCATAAATTGCAAGTTGATAATCACCTACTTTGTGAATCAATATGGGTTTTACTGCCATTTAACACTATAATCCGTTGTCATAAAAAAGGTGAAGAGCAGTATCATGCTTGTGTTAGTGCTATGAGGAGTATCTATGTGAAGACTGTAAGATTTTTACTGCATCCTTCTTCCTGCCATTTTTTGGAAGTAGTCAGGTCATCCCCAGGTCATCCCCCCGCAACGATGGAAAATTAAGGCACAGGGAGCCTGGGAGCCAGACCAGTACCTATGTAAAAATCTGCCCCTAAATGATTCGCCAAATAATTACACTGGAAGTTTACAGCAAGGCAGAAAATTGTTTGAGTGTGGCTTTGTCTGAGCTATCTCTGGCTTGGGGGGAGGTATTTTACCAAGACAGCTCTAGTCTGTACAGTAGCATGTGATTTAAAAATAAAGTGGGATGTTTCCAGAAGATGAGGACAATAGCGCTGCCATCTGCCTGGGACTTGAGCTCAGGAAAGTAACTCCAGGGGATCAAAGGCAGCTGAACAGCTAGCAGAAAAGCTGAAAAGAGCTTTAGTTTGCAGCACAATGCTTCTGGCCTCTGGCTGAAAAGAGAGCAAAACCAAGCATAAGCCGCTGCGACATTTCCAGTGAAAAGGCGAACCTTTGGTACTACCTGCAGGGTGGCAAAGGGCAGTAAGCACCTGGTGGGACCACCAGCTGGAAAGCAGGGATGTGAACAGGCAGTGGCAGCTCTTGGGATGATGAATGCTTTCTTTGTTCCTTAAGGGTTTTGTATCAGTGGATTGCTGGCAGCAGGTTTTTGTTTCCCTGGTATGAACGTGAACCAGATCCTGACTTAAGATGGGCCAGCTTGTTCGGTGGCCTAGTTAAAATGTGCCTGTCGTCTCCCCACCTCAGTCTTGCTGGAAGGGTGTCTACACTGTCACACACGTTCTCTCTCCTCTTTGGCTCCAATAACTCATTCCTGGTAGTCCAAAATGCATTAATTCTGGATATAGTCAACGTGTGGTCCTGAGTGCTGTTCAAAACAGTTTCCCACACCAAAAGTCCCCCTGGCCCAGCATCAGCCTGTTTCTCCAAGTGGGTGTATGAGGGCATGGACTCTTTTGCTGACTTTGCAGATTTGCTATTGCCATTTGTAAGCATTCATCAAAACCAATAATCTAGTCTTTCAGACTGGAGTTTTCAAAGAATTCAAAGAGGACCAGAGACTACATTATTTTTCTGGTGGCTTTGAAAATCAGTAACTTCTATGCTAAGAATCAACCAACTAATAGTTTGCCTCTCATTTAGTAACTTGATGCCTCCTGTCCTCTATAGTCTTCTTTTAGGTCTAATTAAGTTACACCAGAAAATGTGTTTCCCATGCAAGGAGACAAGAAACAAGCAGAAGAAAGTAGGAACTCTGAGTGAAGAGCCTCTAAAAGCTGCACTGTTTTGTGTAAACGTATTTCCTTTTACAACCTACCTGCCTGATTCTCTAAACATGCACATACTTTCTGAACTAACAATATCCAAATAATTTCTTTCAACAGAAAGGCAATTTACTGTGAGGTAAAAGCAGGAACAGCATAAAATGGTACATTAATATAAATACAATCATACATTGACATGGACCTTTAATATAAGCAGATTTCTGCACCTTGTTGAAATCCATCCCCACTGGGTCAAATGCACCCCTAGTAAAAATTGAGTTTGGGGCAAGATCTACTGTTTCAGCTGAAATAACAAGTATTTTAAATAATGTACAAGACAGTATTTGATCAATTAGAATGTAGTGAAGTTTTCTCTAAGTTCCTTAATACTAAAAATAATTGGTACTGAATTGGAAAGTAATAAAAAAATCCTCACTGTTTTCCCCAGAAATGCCAGGGTTTCCACATTTTCACTATCGTGTGTTTAACAAAGAAAAACAATATGTAGTGTTATCTAATTGATTTTCTATTATTATCTGCTAGCCCATTATATTGAATTATAATGTTGTTCCCAAGGAATTAAGAATAATATCTAAATTTACAAGGTAATGCAAAAAACACCAAAGCAAGTGGTTTAGCAAGTAGTTTAACTTGTGTGTAAAAATACTTGTCATACACTGATGAGACAGAAAATCAAAAAAAGCCAAACCCTACCTGGGCACTGTATTTTCGTCATATTATGATTTTGCAATTCCAGTTGTAATCTGGACAACAAACAGTTGAATGGAAAGGTCATGCAGTGCACAACTGCAACCTACAATTAATCATAAATCCTGGAAGCAAAAATACATTTAAATACCACTTAGCCACAAATGTAGCATTTTGATAGCAGATTTTACATATTACCATTTTGATGGTCATTAACACAGTGTATATATGATTAAAGTAATCAGAATAAAAACTGTCCAAGTTGTATTTTAAAATATTTAACTATTTCTGAAGGAAAATTCCATAAATTGTGAACTTACTGTCTTCTGACTTCAAACACAAAGAAATTTGTAAGGATAACTGCTGGCCTTGCAATGCAGTACCTGAGATGGAAATCAAAGTTTTGTAGCAAGTTCCTGCAAAACAATTGGAAAAAAAATCATAGAGAGAACAAAAATGTTGTCAACAAAGGGAAACTGATACATTATAAAAGCATTAAAATGAGTAGAAACATAACTATTAAAATACACTGCCTACAGAGGAGCTAGCTAATTTTGCTAGCTTACACAAATCACGTGCATTTGCCAAGTACCTCATAAAATGTGATGTGGGAAGAGAGTTGGACAGGTAACTTCTCCAGCGGGGCTGTGATTTTCCCTTGGTGAAGTCTCCGAGATGACTGCTTGGAACTACACAGCTCTTAGCACCCTGCAGCTTCAAAAAAATCTTAATGGAACAAAGACATCATTATATGATACTATTTTTGGCACTGAAGTATGTCAAATCTACCTGTTTCTCACCTGTAGTACTGCAGTCAGTCTAAACTCCCTGTCAACATCATCTGTACATCAACTCCAAACAGACCGAGACAGCCTCCAAAAGACTTAACTCTGCCCCGTGCCGGCACCCCTGCATGCCCATGACACACCAGCCCAGCTCATGGCCACTGCTCTGGTCAACTTGTGTGCAGCAGCAGAGGAAAAGGTACGGCAGAAAGCCACCATTAGGGGTGTTTGCCAAGCAGAGCAACCAAACACAGGTTTTTAAGTTTATTCCATGATTTCCCATCATGAAGTAAGGGCACAGTTTGGATCAGTAATGACTTCACAAAATCACAACACAAAAGCCTGCAGACAGATTTCATATAAATGTGCTTTATTGCAGAGAAGTTACATTATTTACATGCTGCAACACATTACAACATAAATCTATCAAGTATTTCATGGTGGATGCTGTTCGTTGCCAGATAACATTGTTATAAGAACCACATTATAAAGTGAAGAGACTTACAACTTTATATACTCTACAACTTGGAGTAGCTAAAATGTTAAAAGTCAAAAGGCAGTGTTTTCTCAGGCCTGCCTGTTGTCATATGCATGCAAAAGCCTAAGGAGAGCAAATAGAAAAGTATCGTCTGGTTTCAGGTCTATGATGCCACCAAAGCTGATGATAGGTGTGTACTGATTCATATTTTAAAGCGTATAATCTTGCATAAATAATAGAAGTCTAATAAGATTGGTATAAATCTAGTTATTTATAAACCATGGCTTAGAAATAAAGGAGGAATGCAGCTTGCACATGCATTTAAAAGGACAACCTAGCAAATGTTTGTGACCTTAGTGTTTAGTATCTCTTCTCTTAACATCTGCTAGAAAACATCTTAATTCTAGAATTGCACTTCTCTTGGCTGAATAATGACAAAGAAACTCCAGAAAAAGACAACTAAACAATCTAGCCCATATATGCTGGTGGAGAAAAATCTATGAAATAAAGAACATTATTTATGTCTAACTTAGTATGTCTTCATTAAGCAATGTTTCTAGCAGCATCATAGTGAAATAGAATAGTTGAGTGAAGTTTGGCCCCTCATTTTCTTAAGTGCAAAATAATTTAAAGTCCCAATTGAATGTGTAGCCCAAATATCAGATGCTAAATAAACTGCGGAAAGCTTTGTGGCTTTCTAAAGGAAAGTTCTCCAATTGTATCAGTCTTAGGCACTGTGACTACAACAAGCCTAAAGAACCATAATAGACAGTTTTTAAGAAGTGAAGGAAAGGGTCAGGATGAAAGAAAGCAAAACCAAACAAGAATATACAAGCCAGTGCCTTCCCTGGTAAATCAGACATCGTTCTTTTGCTGGCCCGCAGCTGGGCTGTTTTACATCAGCCAAGGAATGGGCTTTGTTTTTGTGTTTTTAATGAAGTTATCTTTTAAAAAAGAAAGAAAGAGAAAAGAAAACAAGCAAGGAATTGTAGATGGATAGTGGTGGCACAGATACAGCCATCCATGAAGGGCTTGATCCTGCCAGTGATGCAAGGGGCAGTGGTACTGTGCGGATCCCCTCGCCCTTGGTGCATGCTGCACCCCAACACGGCTGCTGCAGAGCTGGGCAGGAGCAGTGTGTCCTTGCTCGGCCCTGATGTAAAGGATGGAGGGCAGAACGAGTGAGGGTGCCAGGGCTGGCACCTGCTCCTTGTGACCATCTGTCCCCAGGAGGCAGTGAGTACATACAAACAGCTCCTTTCATGACTCCTCCATGGACACCCACTTCTAACCTCAGTGCCTGGCTCTGACAAAGTGACAACTCCCATTAGTGAGCCAGGGCAACCTGCCACAAGCTGTCCCCCACACCCCATTCACACAAACCACTGCTGAGATGGGCTGCAGAACCTCCCCCAAGGGTAGGAAAGGAGCAAAGTCGTCATTGTGCTCAGCAGGTTTAAAGTTGTGCCTCTCTCTCCACACAGGGTCAGTGTGCTCCTGGAGGACTCCCAGAAAGCTGTGCTGCCAGGATGGACTTCCCATGCAGGGGAATTCAGGGTTACTTTCTCTCTGAAGAGCTGACCAAATCACACTGCAGTTGCCTGGAAAGTTACTGACAAATCCCATGAGTGTCTGGGACTGGGAAGGGAGAATCTGGTCACATGGGGTCTAACCTCAGCTCTTTTTCCACACTAAAACAGAGAGCAGGCTTTGGGCTGCACGTAGGATGCTACCAGCACTGTGTGTGCAAAGGGGGTGCACAGATGTCCAAAGTACCCAGACTCAGACTCCCAACTTCTTTTCACGGGTGAACAGGGACTCTGGGTTGCAAGGGTCCTGGCCAGAAGATGTGTGTTGAAGGCAAAGACTAGATCTCCTAAGCCATAACTATACCCTGAAAAAAGAGGGGCTTGAGAGTCAGAGAAGCCCAGGATAGCAAAGACCTGAGTCAGCATGTCCTTGTGGTAGAAGTGAGCACCATCCAGGCAAACCAGATTGCTTGGGGCAGTTCAGCCACTTTAATCTGGAGCTAATGAGCAGAAATTTAAGAGCGAGGCCAATGTGTTAGCACCGAGACCTGAGCTGACCTGTCCCCAGCTGGCTCAGGTGTCAGCACATTCCAGGGCTGGGCTTAGCAGAGGCAGTAGGAAGATCAGATCCATCTTGATCTGTTGGTATAGACATGCCCATAGACTCCTGTCCTTTCTAAAGGATAAAAAAGTCCTCCTCATGCCCATGTTCCTCTGCTCATTGCATTTGATCTTGAGCCACTTTGTCTATGATGCCACAAAAATCAGTTTGTACTACATAAGTGTATGTGCATGTGCATATTAGATATGACATTTTATATATATATTAAACAACACATTCTATTCAATCACCCTCATTTCATGTTCTTCCACTGAATCCCATCACTTCTCTCAAATTGCACAAGTTCTTTAGGACTGAGCTGTCTTTGTACGTATAGCCAATTCTGTTGAACAGCACTTTACTGGTACCGCATTTAGATAGTTGAGGATTTTTTATTATTAGTGATACTCCTCAGAATCTTTACAATATGTCTTCAGGCCCTAGTGGGGAACCATCACTAAAACTCATGATTGTGAATGGGCCATCTATGAATTAAGCTCATATGCACGATGAGGACTGTAGCTATTACTGAAAATTAGTACTTAATTAAACACTAATTTTTACTGTAAATGTATGTGCAAATAAACTAAAAAAGCATTTTTGGGAGTGGGAGAGAGGTGCCATCACTCAAACTATCTCTTACAATTGAATATATAGGGGAAGAGTTTTGGACTTCTCTCCTCACTCCAAAGGCCAATTTTTGGAGGTTTGCCAACAGGGATGAACAGTACGCTGCTGTTCTATATGAGCTAGCTAATATATTTCCCAGAGTTGTCTGGTTTTAGTAAAACAGGAGATAATTTCTGGGGTATATTTGTTGTCATTCTTGCTTGTTTTACTTAGCAGGAGATGCTCAGTATGAAATACTGAACAAGATCATCACCGTCGATGTTTAAAGCAAGAATTCTGGTTTGTTAGATGATATTTTCCAGTTAGCAACAAACAGCAGGTAAGTTGTCCTAAGACTTACCAGAATATGCAGCTAAGATGACTGAATTTCCACTACTAACAAAGTCTGTAAGCATTAACAGGGAAGTGCATAACAAGTAACTTACTGCGTATAAAACCCCTGAATAATACAGTATCAAACTATAAATTTAAATAATAGAGAATAAACAAAAAAAATCACTATATAAATCACAGGAAAGGAAAAAAAATCTCCAAAGCTCAAAGGAATTTCCCAATATGAATTACGGCTTCCATAGCCAGCGAAAGATAACTGCAATTCTATATATAAACAAAAAAGTCTACAGCAGGTATTTTAACTTGCAATTAAAAGAAAGTATCTGCAGATTGCATAAATGTGTTGTTGTGTCACATAATATCAGGTATTTGCAAAAATTATACCATCTGGAATGCTTGAATATGAGACACAACAATGTACTAAAACATACAGTAATAACAAAATGAGAGCAATCATTATATAAAATGTATTTTTTGGGATGCATTGATTTAGCAGTGCTATCTAGATTATATATGTAAAGTGAAAAGTCATAATTTTAATAAGCTGCTCATTAATACCCCTTTTTGCCATGAGGACATTTTCTGTGCCCTACTTCTGCTGGATCTTTAAAGTCCCAAGGGCAAGTTAAAACCAGTTACGGCATTCAGAAATTATTTGGTTAAGATCTACACTGTGCGTTTGTTACCACCATTTTTCTTTTCTTTTAAAGAGAAGTGATTTCACAAAGGCAGGTTTCTTTCATTGACACAGTAAAATCCTTGGAGCAGGGACCATATTCTGGGCACTGCTAATCACATTGTTGGCACTCAACAAATAAATAATAACAACATTAATGATAATTTACTTTGCTTAACTCCTACTTATTTGTGGTGCTGATTCCCTTGATTTAAGCGATACTCCTCAGGAATTTTCAGGTCCTTTTGGCCTAAGTCCCCTCTGTCTTTCCTGTTGTCTTTCTTCTCACTGTTGCTACTCTCCTCAGTCCAAAAGCCTCTTATTTTCGAGGTGTTGCTGTTTTATTTGCACTTATAGCAGAGGTGTTCGATAAAGCTACACTTTTTTCTGCATTTGGTAAATCTGGTGTATCATACTCCCAAGGGCAGACTTCAGCTCGAGATGCTAAAGGTTGTTGTAAGTAACTACTTGGCTTATGGGAGTCAGATGAAAGCACATTTCCCTCGGAAGAGGCATTTTTTTTCTGTTCTGCCAATTTATTGAGGTTTTCCTTTTCTGCTGCTTTCTGGGGTAGCTCCTCCTGCTCCCCAGCACAGGTATTAGGTGTATATCTATTAACATTCTCACACTTCAGCCCAGGGGACACCTGAGACTTGGAATTTGACTGTTTTTTCTCATTTTCAAAGACCTGCTGCTCCTGTGTCTCCCGAGGGGCTGCCTCCACCTTCTCTGAGCTCTTTTGATTTGACTGTTGATGCCCCTCAGGTGTCTTCAGCTTATGATGAGTCTTCCCCTTTGGCTGGGAAGGGTGGTTTTTCTCTGGCTCTGAGGAAGCAATAGACACATGTTTTTGAACTTTAGAGTCAGAAGGCACAGGACCAGGAGTTTGGTCATACAACTCCCAAGGACAAACTTCTGCTATGTCGAAATTGTCCTTGTGCAGAGACTTACCTGGGCCTGTGTCTGGATTTGCAGGTGTTTGACTAACCCTTTGCTGTTTCATAATTCCAGATTTATGGGTTTTCTTTGTTTCCTCAGAGTGGGTAGAGTTCTTCCGGTGGGAATCCTTTTGCTCCCCTTTATCAGAGGCTGAGTGTTTTTTGCTGGCCTCCTTACCCTTCTGCTGAGCTTTATGAGATTTATCACTTTCTTCTAGACTTTGTGTTTTACCCGTTAGTCCCAGAGTCTTTTCCTTGGCACTAGCAATAACACTGAGGGATTTTTGTAACACAGATGTTCTTGGATGTAGAGGCTTCTTATCGGCACTTAAGTTATGTGCACTTACTGATTTGCACACCAAAGGGACCGACTCAGTGGAGACAGCTTCAACTTTTTCAGGAGCATTTTTGGTCAGTTTGTTACCATTCAAGGAGTCCAGAAGCGAATTTTCAGCAGCTGTAACTTCTGTGTCTTCTGTAGTTAAGCTATTTGGTTCTTCTGTTTGATCCCTAACATGATCATAAGTGCTGTGGGACTTTTTTAAGGAAAAGACTCTGTTTTTCAAAGTCTCTTCTTTTGGCTTTGCAGAACTTGTGGAATCCTGTGGGGTTTTCCTCAGCGTGGCTGTGTTCTTCACAGCACTGTGCTCCAGCAGCTCCTTCTCATCCCTGGAGCACTGCCTGGTGACCGTCTCAGGGATTTCTGTAATACGTCGCATTATTGAGCGCCCTAAGCCCTTTTTAGAGCACCTTTTTTTCTGGAGATGTGGGTTATTAGCAATCATCTTTTTCCTTTTATAGATTTCAAGCTGGGCGTATAGCTTCTTCAACTCATCCTGCAAAGCAAAAGCGAATGGCAAAACTAGTATGTACAGAGTGAGTCCAGTCAAACAAGTACCCTGATGAATGCATTATCCATTGCTCTAAAATGTCATTAAACTTATTTCGCTGTCTTTTCTAATTCTTGAATATGCGATTACTCCATCAACTTGAATCCATTTTTTTTCACTTTAAAAATAAGTTCAGCCTTGTGCACAAACACGTTACCTTCCACAGCTGTGCATCATTGTGGTGGGTTAGCCCTTGGCTTGGGGCCAAGCCACACACACCCGCTCACACAATTCCCGCCCCCACCCAATGATAGGGGAGAGAATACAGCATGCACAATGCATATACACTCATGCTGTACATTTCAGGTTTCACAATGCTGTGGTGTATGCTTTCCTGC
>NW_010141393.1:16296-26407 GCF_000699245.1 Pterocles gutturalis | reverse complement strand
TTTATCATGTAAGACAGGAATAAAGTCTTTTTTTCTGTTAATCATGTGTTTTAAAAATTTTACCTATATAGTTACGCATAGTTATGTACAAATGACTAATCACACTGACACCAAATGCTATTTGCACTTCAAGATAATTCAAAGAGCCTATGGAAAATGATAAACAGTTCTTGCTGTGGATGATTCTTCCTGTTTAGCCTCCAATATGACTTCTCCTACAACTAGTCATGCAGCATGTCTTCACACTAGTGAATATTTTCCATGAGATTTTACATGACCTGATACCACACTCACTGAGAGACCTAAGCTGGCCTGTTTCAGCTGATATCTGCAAAAAAAGTCAAATGGATGCAACTCAGAGTTTACTTGTAGGAAGAAGTGTTGTTCTTGAAAATAAAGACTATTTAAATGAGTTTTTATACCCGAATATCTTCAGGATCCAAACTATGTTCACTCCATGCTGAATTGATACTGCTGTTCAGATAGGATCCAGATCGACCCATATCAAGCTCATCTTCATAAGCTTCTGTAGCTATATCATCTCTTGGGTTATTGCTTGAATGTGAAAACTGCAATAAGTATTCATAACAAAGATGTTGCCATCAGTGCAAAAGTTTACTTCAACATCACTGTAAGAGTTAACATCAACAGTTTTTATGTCACAATGATCCTTCTAAGGATTTATTGCGATTTTCTGAACTCAAAATACTAGCTATAGGCATCATTGGCATAAGTAGCATTCTACAGAATACCAGTATTGTATGGAAGGAACTCTTATTAACGATGGCTTAACTTGATCAATCTTAGACATTTGCATAAGGAAAAAAAACACTTATTTTGATGCTTATTTGAACTTCTTTAAATTGCATTTAAATTAAGCTAGTATGGAAATAATTTCAGCCAGTGTTTCCAATTAGGCTGCTAAAACCGTAAGATTGTATTTTATACTCCATACAGTTTAATAATTCTGCAGAAAGCAATTCTACCATTTTAGATCCTGACTCTTTTCAGGAAGAGATGAGGTAGGGAAGAAAAAAAAAAAAAAAAGAGAGAGAGAGAGAGAGGAAAAAAAAAGAAGGAAACAAACAAAAAAGGAGACAATTTCTCTCTTCTAAGTTTTAGCAAATGCTTGTATGAAGGGTTGGAGAGAGGTTATCAGCTATTTATTTATTTATTCATACGGATTCACTCATCTGTAATTACTACTGTCCACACAGTCATCTGGCCTCAGGACTTTATGAATGGAACTAAACCTTCTGAATCTTCTCTTAATTCCCTGAATTCTTTGGTGTGCTGGAAGAAAAGTCTGTGCAGTGTTACACATAACAAGCTAAAAATGGAAACGTTGATCTGTCGTTATGAGTCAACTTCAGAAAGGTTAGTCTAGAGAGACATCTCTGAGGATATGTAATAAAGTATATAGACATAAAATAGAAAATAATAACTCTTGCTAAAGACCAGGAAAGTAATTTAAAATAAACCAAGGTTATTCAGTACTAAGCCTGCATCAATGTGTCCCCTTGTTATGACTGTTTAATGTATGTATTTGACAGTTATCAGCATACTCCCTTCTGACACTTGGGCAAAAAGACAGGAATAGCAGCTTCATTAACCTGAAAATAGTATCAAGTTGAACTGCTTAATGTTCTTCTTTCCTATGCAGCTTTCACCTTTACTGTTCTCTTTGACTCTTGACTTCTTGATTAATATTTCTGGTCATTCCAAAAGCCATTATAAAATGATTTGCTTTGCTGGGGTACTGTCTAAGAAGAAAGCTCCACTCAAATCCTGCGGACTGGTGCTAGAGGCAGGTGGAACTACCTGTGGTCCTGCCACCGCTGGTGAGACTGACATGTTGTCCCTTCCCTCCCAGCATCTGACAGGAGGCATGCCACAGTGCTTGGAGCTGTGTCTCTTCTCCTCCCTGCCTCCTGTTGTCCTCCATCTTCTCATGTCCCATGCACACTCACAGAATCACAGAATGTTAGAGATTGGAAGGGACCTCGAAAGATCATCTAGTCCAATCCCCCTGCCGGAGCAGGAACACCTAGATCAGATCACACAGGAACGCATCCAGGCGGACTTTGAATGTCTCCAGAGAAGGAGACTCCACAACCTCTCTGGGCAGCCTGTTTCAGTGCTCTGTCACCCTCACCGTGAAGAAGTTTTTTCTCATATTCAAGTGGAACCTCCTATGTTCCACCTTGAACCCATTGCCCCTTGTCCTGTCACTGGATGTCACAGAGAAGAGCCTGGCTCCATCCTCCTGACACTCACCCTTTACGTATTTATAAACACTAATTAGGTCACCCCTCAGTCTCCTCTTTTCCAGGCTAAAGAGACCCAGCTCCCTCAGCCTTTCCTCATAAGGGAGATGCTCCATTCCCTTAATCATCTTTGTGGCTCTGTGCTGGACTCTCTCCAGCAGTTCCCTGCCCCTCTTGAACATCTTCTTCCCCAGCATTGCTCCTGACTCCATACCATGGGCCATGTCTGTCTTGGTATGCAGCATCTGTTTGTCCCAGGCTCTGACTCGCAAAGGGCTCTCCTTTTTCAGCCTGTAACAACTGCCTGGTTTAAATCCCAACCTCTATATCTCATGGCTAGTCCAACCTCCTCATTCTAGTTTTATTTAGCAGTCCACCCTAGTCTTTCTGTCCCCTTGCCTAAGCTCTTTGTCTGATCTCAGGTAACTCTGGCAGCACCACAGTCACCCAAATACCTGAAATAAGGATTGTTAGGCAGCATTCTTCCCATCCTGTATTGATCACATAAAAATTTCAAGTACTTTAAACTGACATTTTGAAAGCTGAAAGAAAAAATCTCTGAAAATGCATAAAAGTTTTTAAAATAAAAAAATATACAGCTTTCTAGGTAACATAACCAAATTTTACATCTTACTTTTCTATCAGTTGCTTGCTAATTTTATACAGAATTGCTTCTGCATTACATTTCTTCTCCTCAGTTTTGGCAAAAGAGATAAGAGACTCACATACCTTAGGGATCAGAAGCAGCCCAACAGTGACCGTCACAGTCAAGTGTGTGTGTGCAAAGAACAGCATCAGCATCCAGTCAGACTGAAGTCTTGAAGCAAGAACGAATCTGAAAATAGAAAGCAGAGTTGCAGTTCACCACAGTTCACTCCAGTATATTAGATTTAACATTTTTAATGTTCCTTAGGTTTCTTTTCCTAGAAAGGCCAAACACAACTGGTTTTGTTCTGCAGTACTTTCATACAGGCTAAAAGTTACATCCACATGCTTTACCTATATACCACAATTTCAGAACAACTCAGAAGAAAACAATCAACTTAACAAGCCAAAACAAAATAGAAAAAGAAACAACAGACCTTAAATTATATTGCTTATTCCATCATTCTCACTCTATTTATCTGCTTTTTTGGATGGTTTATGTTGTCACAGCTTCTTTGGCCTGAACTGAGTTATGACAGCTTACATACATTACAGATTTGAATGGATTTTGATTTTAGGTGAAGTAAGCACACATACTATGACAAATTGCAGTGCAGCTCATAAATATAGGATGTCCCTAGACTGCAGCTACAGAGTGCAGCTGATAAGCCATCAAAGAGAGGACTGAACTGAAATGCATTTTAGAGGGAGCAGAGAAATGCTCTTGATTGCAGGACTGCCCAGCTCGATACCGCAGGTCCCAAGAGCCTTGCGAATGCTAGGTTATGAGTGGCTGAACCTCTGAATGAAGCAATTCCTTGCTGAGCTTTCCAGAAGAGTGGTAGAACAAGTCCTGCAGTTAAAGCTAGCTGGAGCATGCTTGGCTTATCTCCTTTAGTGAGCTCCCAAAGACAGAAATGTTAAGCAATGCAATGGATGAATGGATGTACCACTGGCTTGTAATTCGCAGGTTTATAAAAATCATTCAGATAGAAATGACATTTGCAATTTATCCAAGTCCACAGATGCACATTTTGCAGAAGCTTCTGTTAACAGAAATAGGCTAGCATGAATCATGGGCTTATATGCCATAATAATATAGTCATCATTTCTTGTTTAATACTTTGTAAATGAAATGTTTCATGAACACAACAAAATATAATTATTTCTTAGAGAGATGTTGCTGTTGAGGTGTGCAGGGATATGAGAAGGCTCAGGCCTGAGGTTTAGCTAACTGAACACAACATGAGAACAATTGAAGATGACATGAGAAACTGCTGGATACAACAAGTAACAGAGCCAAGTGAACGAAAGTTACAGACAGTGCTGTGAGGGATGGCAAAATTTCACATCTGAGTAATTTGAAAGATGGCCAAACTTCACAGATAATTGAAGGGAGCACTGGGGGCCTTCAGGGGAGTAGAACTTGCAAGGCCAGTGGTACTGATGTAACCAAATCAGTAACAGTATATAAGGCTGTAGTTACCTAGCTAGTGATATCAGAAATACCAAATTTGAGTACAGATGATGTAAAATTGGGACCAATAGGAAAAAAGAAATGAGGGATGAGTTGTTTATTTGGGAGAAGACAAGAGAGAGGGGCTAAGGTAGATGGGGGAAGAAGAAGCTTGTAAAGAAAGGGGGATAAAGGGGCCAGTGACATGTGAGCAAGTTGTCACCAATTGAGTCCTGTACTTGGAATATCTGCTGTCTTCTCTTTAAATCCTCTCCCAACTTCTGTGAGATCTCACGCTTTATGCTGTGCATGTGTGTACGTGCAAGTCATGTGCAAACTTCAGGCTGGACTAGCCAGTACGTGGGAGACTTGCATCTGGGCAGACCCAAGGTCTCAGCCCATGACAGGGTACTGGGCCGCAACCCAAAGATGGGTATTTAGATTGACTTAAGGACTGTGCTCCTATTTGAAGGACCTGTGAATGTAGCGTGCTTGTGAACCTACACAGGGTGCATGCTTCATTAGTAAACCTGATCAGCTGCAGAGGAGGAACAGGCCCAGGCTGTACACGTTGGACTGGTCCATGTTGCCAGCCATGTTTTGGGTGTGACTGCACCCATGGTGGATGTGTTCAGCCTTGCTAGGCCTGCAAAAAGACACAGCAGCAGCCACATCCATTAGATGGAGATGGGAGAAAGCTCCCAGGTCCTGATGGCCACCAGATTTGGCTCCAATCCTCAAATTCTGTGAAGGCTTTTTGCTTGTTCTATGCATGAAACCTTGACTGATTAAGGTATCCACGCCATACCCCTGAAAGCAAAATAGCATTTACTGTAGCTGTTCAGACAAAAAAGAGAAAAAGGTAGGGAAATGTGAACTTCAAAGAGACTGGATTAAGACTTGTGTATACAGAAATGGACATAATCTCAGTTGGGATCATGTACTTCCAGTGCATTTTATTCATTCCTATCCATAAACAGCATATGATATTTCTTCAACAAACCAGCATGTATCAGACAGAGGGCAATGAATCAATACAAAATTACTTTTTTTTTTTTTTTTTTTTTTTTAAAGAAGGAAGTACAAAATCAGCAGACCTGATTTTTAGGCTGAAGGAACACAATCCTCGCTAGGATAAACTGAAAGACCTAATACTTTTGAGCCTCCTTCACAAGGCATGCATTAAAATGCCACATTTTCCCCTTTTCTCCTCTCTTTAATCCAAAATTACTTTCATCCTGTCCTATTGTGAAAGGAAACTTGCAGCCCGTGTAATTGCTCTCTTAATGCACTGAACTGTATCTTCTAACATGGCACAAAATATGGTTTAGGAACATTAATTAATGGAAAATTTTGACCAAGAAGCAGTCATACTGGTTATAATAAATTCAAAAGTATTGTAACTGAATTTTTTATCTGTCAGGAATGAAAAGAAAAATGCTTCCATCAAATACAGATTTTAAACATTATTTTTGCAGATGTTTGTGTTAGCGAGTAAAGAAGCAGATTTTGAGAGTTTGTGGATGTTGAGATATGGGGTTAGGAGAAGGTGAAGGAAACAAAAAGTTGCAAGCCTGAAAAGTGCAGCAAACTTTCTAACAATGATGGGGAAAAAAGCACCTGGGCACAGTGCAGATGAAAGATCTGCTTTCCTGATGTTTACTCAGGAAAAATGATGCCTCACGGAAGCAAACATCAAGAAGGCAGAGAGAAATGGGAGTTCCAAGACAGACCAAGGAACAGAGAAGAGTATTTGAAAACTGTAAATGGAATGATGTAAAAAAACAATCTTAGTAGATAAGGTCTATCAGGAGGCAAAGGAAGGCATGAGAATGTCCTAAGAAAGTCGTAAGAATCTCTTACAGCATGAGATGAAATTAATGCTATCTTACCACTTTGAATTTTCTAGGATCAATTCATTTTCACAGAGTAGTCTGTATAGTAGTCCAAAAGGCATATATAGTAATTTTCATGTAGCTCTGGCAAAGACCTTTATTTATTTCTTACTAATATAATAATTTACAAGTACGAGTTGTAGAGTTCATTATAAACTTCAAAAGAAACATGTGCTTTATATTACTGCTACAGCTTCATATGCATACATTTTTTTATGTCAGCATATAAAACACTATGCTTCATGCACAAACCAGTACAATTATCTTAACATAACGGCTGCACCTTGCCAATCTGTCAAGCACCAGGGAAAGTTCATATAAATCAACATTCTTACCTGATATTTTTCTAGGGATACAAGCCAGTGAGCAGTATGCAGATGACTGAAGACAGACAGTAATTTTGCTATATCTAATTTACCATGTATACTGAACTGTGATCCAACAACATATTAGCTAGCTATATGGAAAAAAACCCTAATTATACAATTAACAAGTTGATTGTATGTATTCTTGAATCCTATGGGAACAGTTTTTAAGTTTAATAATCACTTAATTTGCAGAATTGCATATTTATGAGACCTTCCATTATGCATCCTGTCCCATTCACAGATTTTAAGTTGCACCATATGAAACCTGAAAGACAAATAGTTAATTACTAGATCTACAGATCACTTGCCTAATTGTATGGAATATAGCAGAGATAATGAGCTCATTGTGAACTGCAACAGCCATATAACGTGGCTCATGAAATGCTGATGGGACTGTCCGCACTGCATAGCAGAGATAAACACCCCACAGTAGGAATAAAAATTCAGCTGTGAGAAGAACAAAAAGAAATAATTTGCAATTAGTTTTATATATGAAAAAGGAAGGAAAATTGATGTACTATAGTATCTTCTGCATGTGTATCTATGCAAAGACAGTAAGTATACACTCATACATCTATATATGCACATACACAGGCATTCAAACTCTTTCAGATATTGTCACTGCACATGATACGTTTGGTTTTCATTTTACACACTTGTTTTTTTCCAGATCAGGAACCTTAGCATTCATGGTGTTTAATTTTTTCAATTGACAAACTTTAAGACAATGTCTAGTAATGTCTTGCTTGTTTTTCAAAATGGTACTACAGAAGTTTGACTTCACTAAAAATAACAAGTGTTTTTATTTGTAGCTCTGGTTCTTGTTACAGAGCTTAGATACCGCTGCTACTACTAGACTACAAGCTTTTCAAGATTACAGTTTCATTTCAAAGGTTTATAACTCAGATATAACATTTTGGGTTAAAAAAATTCCTTTGTTTGTGATAGTTAATTCAGCTGGTACCCATAATATGATGAGCCATTTCTGAGGGCCTAATGTAATTACAAAAAATGATGCGTTTCTCTCCATTAGGAGAAAAATGAGTAAAGGAAGAAAGGAGGAGTATAGGGTCAGGTTCAGTTTATCCTCTTAGAGCTAACTCATCTGCACCCAGCAGACTTGAGTTTCCAGCAGACAGTTTGCTGTGACATCATTTTGCTTTTGATACAGATGAAATAATTTCATACCCATCCTGAAAAACCTCTCCTTCCAGAAAAAAAAACCCCACAGCTCTGCCACGTAGCTATGAGTAGAGCTGGTGCCTGTGCCTCTTGCCTCACAGTCTGGGTTGAGCCTATCCAGCAACATGAAATTCCATGATAGACCCATGCAATTCCGGCACCGCTCCAGACCAGCTTCAGAAATTGAGTGTGATCCTGTTGTTACTCATACATTGTTTTTGCCTTGTAATCCATTGACCACTGTATCCCTTTACTGACTGGCTATTACATTAGTGATGCCACCGTACATTGAACTTGGCTGAGAGCAAGTTCAAACATTTGAGAAAAAAAAGTAAAATGGGAGGGATGGGATTTAAGTCACCTACACGCAGCCACCAAAAAGCGAGGTGTCTAGCTCAGCCCATGATCCTTCTACTGCCTATGAACAGAGTTAGCCAGCTCAACAAACGAAAACTGTCACATCCTGACCCAATAGTAGGTGCCACATCTCTCCTTAAATACTGAGAGCACTCTGATGAGTACTGTAATCTACGCATCTAGATGTTAGATGTTCTGGCAGGTGAGCTGAACCCTACCATAGCTTCGCTCCTCATCTCTGAAATTAATTAAATTGGCTGCTTGAGCTAAAGGAAAGTCCTTTATTAAGCTTTTTCTTGGTTTTGTGAATTTTTGCACTTTGTCATTGCATCTCTAAGTATCACTTAAATTACCTGTAAATATAGAAAAAATTACATTCAGAGTAAAAACCAGTCAAATACAGTATAATAGAAAATCAGTTGTTTCTCATACTTCTTTTTGCCAATACATGTCACTATAGTGTAGAATATAGTGATGAGTGACACCACCCTATGGTAGTGATCAGCAAATCACTACTGGTCTGGTTGGGATAAGGACACAAATGTTTGTGAATCCCCATTAGCAACAGATTGAAATAAAGCATCTGCACTGGATATCTCATGAGAACAGGTCCTCTGGTTCTATGGACTTTTAACAGTCCATAACTGCTTTAAATTACATACATTCTATTTTGCTATGAATTTTAGCTAAAATCATTAAGAGACAAGTTTTGATAAAATTATTTCCATCACACAGATCCGTCTGTGCTTGGCTAAGAGTTCAGTTTGAACAACACTTGCTGTTTCTCATTTTTATCAAAAATAGATTACCTCACTTTAAACCCATCATTTTTACTAGAACATATCCTACGTAAACCCAGCAGTTTTACCAGTTACATAAAACCAAACATCTGAAAAAGCACAGTCCACACATGCTGCTATTTTTGTGTTCTTCCTTAACAAAATCCCAACAGTAATAAACCTTTTGACTTTAATAGTTTGACTTGGGACCTTACTGAGTATCAATATGAAAAAAAAAAAAGGTGTAAATCTTATGAGGTTATGTGTCCCAGCCTGGTTCTGAGCTTTACAAAACCATGTACACATGTCTTCCCATGTCCCCCATACACTCACTGCTTGGGCAAACTGGCTGCTTTTTCCAAAATGGTTAGAATTAGGTTGCTAAAGCCAAATCACTGTATCTTACTGTCACAGGTTCTATGGAAAGTCTTAATATTAATTTCAGCAGGTATTCTCCGTAGCACGCCAGAGAGCCTGTTTCCTCTCATTTTGCCCTTCATGCAAAGTCCTCTGTAGTAAAAAAAACCAACATTAGTGGCAGAGCTGAGTAGATGAGCTAGTTGTGAAATAACAGGCATATTCCACAAAACCACCCATGGTCCATTCTTCTTTCTCTTCCTCAACTAAAGTAAGAAGAGCCCCAAGTCTCTTGCTGATTGGAAAGATCAGTTACAAGTGCTAATAGAGGCTGAGAGTTTGAAAAAGTCTGGCTATAAAAGGGATGAAAATACATGTATAAAACTCCATGTGCTGAAGGTATTCCTATTTAAACTAAAGAGTGTGGGCAAAATTTTGCTTATTTTTACACAGAAAAAAACTGCTCTAAGTTTGAAGATTTACAAGAATTATTTTTTTTTTTTGTATAGAGATTGTAAAAAACTTTCAAGGTACCTCAGAGAGCAAATGAAAGTGAAAAAGCCACACTCCCACAATAAAATTCAATTTCAATGCACTGGGGTAAGTAGGAGTGAACATTGCATTTGATCTCCAGATTTGATTAATTGTGAAAATTTTACAGCATTCAGTTTCAAAATCATAGTTACAAGGAATTCCTAAGACAACAAGGGGAGATTTCAAAATATTAATATACTGGAGCATAACAGTAGTTTGCACCATTTAATGCATAATGCTTTTATAAAAACTTTACATTTAGAGCAGAGTT
>NW_010141393.1:0-16277 GCF_000699245.1 Pterocles gutturalis | reverse complement strand
TAGTGTGACATCTGGTTTGCAACACAAATAGGGAAGAGCTTTTAAAACACAAGGTAAAATAACAGAGTTCCTATACTTGCTGAGCCCAGCATTACAATAATTTCTTTAGTAATAACAAACAAAACAGACTGATAGAAAACCAATTTATTATTTAAACTACTAATTACACAGCTTAAATATATCATGTAGAAGCTGTGTTTGAGGGGGGAAATCAAGTTAATATAATTAGCTACAGACTATTAGTGTGATTTGTAACAAAAATATGAAGGCGTTATAAAATTTTGCTGTATTGTTTTTCTATATGCTTGGTTTCTCAATATAAAATAAGGTGACATATTAATGTATTTATTACACTGATGAAAAACACAGACATGACTAACTTCAAATAGACAGCATGGATGGATGGATGGATGGATGGATAGATAGATAGATAGACAGACAGGTAGACAGATACTGGAGCACCTCTGGCCACCATGCAGGAAGGTTTTATGTACCACTGATCTCTGAGGTTTTATTGGTTCTGTCCATGGCACACTAGTGACTGTTTTGCACCAAATATCTTTAATGATTAAAATCTGTGAGATGCGATATGTGATATGACATTACTGTTTAGCTTGCTGGATAATTTTCCACTACAAGCCTGGAGCAGAAGAGTCACTTCCTGACCACTAGAGGAATATCTTAGCATACTGCAAACCTGCCAAGACCAAACTCAAAGCTCAAACACATTATCTTGTTCCTTTGAGTATGATTTATCATAAGGCTTATAAATTAGCCCATTTTATATATTAAGCACAAGAACAAGAAATAGCTTCTTTTCCACTTCTGAAAAAATGATGGAAATTCCCAGGAGAGAGCTGTCAACATCTATCTGGACAGAAAATGTGAAGTCAGAAAAACCAAGCATAAAAGAGCTCTGAAAAAACTTGCAGTAGCTACTCTAGAACTGTCCAAACCTGGCATTCAGATTTCAGATGCAAATCTCTGACAGATAAGAGAGTAAGAAAATGCAATTTCTTTAAAGGCATAAATGAATGCAGTGATGAATGGAAGACAAGGTAAAAATGTAAAGTGGGCTCAATATGTCATGTGCACAAATGAATGAATCTTTTAAGTATCTCTCCTCCTAGTCATTACCTATTTCTTATCCACATAACCTTTTATCTGGTCTTTGCACTAACTAATCAATCTGCTTAATTATATCCTGTTGTGTTTAAAACACATGATTGTTCCTTTGGTTTGCAATGCCCATCATGGTTTTAGAAAATGGAGCATTTTGGAAGACTCAGCTTGGTCATCCAATACACTGGACCAGACTCATGTCTGATGCCATCGGCCTGTTACAACTAAGAGTGCATCACGTCTGCTCGCTTGGGATTTGTCTAGGCCACTGCTCATATTCAGCATCTTCTGATAACAAAGGACAATGATATATGTTCACAGTATCTGATATGTATCTGCTCTACAGAGAGGGACAGGCTCAGGGTTGGTATTACTGACTTAATCAAACTTCCTCTGAAGATCTGGGTTAATGTATTTACTAGGTTTTGCTAAACATGCAGTTGTCTGTGTTGCAAATTATTCTTTCATGTTTAAAGCCAGTATAAGGCAAAGCCATGTCCACAGACAGTCTCTGTGACATTTTCTTTCCGTGTCCGATTATCCCAGCTGCGTTGTGCCTGGCACAGCACAGGGAACACAGACTGACCTACTGCCGCCTGTCCAGCCCCCAGCACCAGTAAATTCCCGTGTTAATCCATATCGTCTCTCATTGCCTGCTCTGCAGGTGTCTGTACTCTGCCTGACTACACAGAACTGCAGAGCAAGATACGATGAACTGAAAGCAGTGATCAAAGTCACTTTCCTCTCTTTCAAGATTTGGAGAAGTCATTGAAAGCCTTCTTACACTTGTGTGGGTATGGGAAGAGAACACCCACAGATGACCAATGGAGTGAAAGCAGTAAGGGCATGACATCAGAAGAGGTAAGAAAAGATGGATTCAGAAAAGCAAAGATCATGTAAGGAAACAGGAAAAATCAAGAAATGTGAAGCTGTATTTTTGAACATGGCTTACACACGAAGCCTTCTCAGAGGCCTTAAGAACCGGACAGCACTAAAATAAAAATACCACGTATGCCACCTTAACTTGCTCTCTTTTGCATATATAATCTTCAGTTAACCATATAATTTCTTAAGATACAAGACTAATTTAATGCATGTGACAGAGCAATTCCAGAGATAAATCAAGGTTGGCTAATGAAGAAACCTCTGTAATTTGTTGCAAAAGACATTTAGATGTCTAGTGAATTAGAAAAAACACTGCAGGGGAAAAAAAAGCAGTCTTGGGCACATGCAGGAGAACTTAATTCTAACTATGTCTGTACCTCAAGCTTCTACATAAATGAAAAAAGTCCCCACTCAAGCCAAACTTTGCAGAGATAATCCCAGAGAGCATTTCTCTTGCTATTTGAGTGCCAGCCCAGCCATTTTTGCTTTGATTTGCAGCAGAACTAAGTACACAGTGCTGTATTTGTAGCCAGTGAGACCACACACAACATGTTATATATAGATTTGACTAAACTCTGTAACTGAGCCAAAGGCATTGCAAAATGGGCACCCAGATTAAATGGACCATATAACCCTAAACTCATTGTGCCTCAGCTCTGGCTGTGTAAAATGGGGATAATGCCACCCTGTCACTGCAAGATGACAGTGGAAATAAATTTACCCGTATTTGTGAATAGCTTAAATCCTAAACTGTGAATTTGCTTCCCACCACGGTTAGGAAAGGAAAGGAGTTATTTCAGGCTGTCCTTGTTGCTTCTCAGCCCTCCTACCCTGCCAGAAATGCCCTTCTCTTGTGCTTCTTCAGGCGGGCCTCTCAGTGGAGATGGCTGTGGGCTAGAGCTGCTGAAAGGAGCTCCCTGGAGCCAGGATACCCATCCCTGTGCTTGCTCACACCCTGCTGTCCAAAAGCTACCTGCAAAAAGCAGTTACCCCGAAGGATTAGAGCTAATTTTCATGGCTCTGTGTGATGTTCTATGTCTGACCACCTTCATTGGCTTAAAAAGCACTGTCATAGGCCAAGAGCAGGTCACTGCTCTCCACAGACAATGATGTGCTCTGCAGCCTTTCCTTAGACTAATAAGGGAGAGCCCATTACAGCTGCGACTTCACTAAGTTTGCACTGTTGGCAAAACTGTACTGTTCCAATAGTTATACCATTTTTTCCTTGGTTTTGGACACAAATTACTGATTACAGCTCTACTTACATCCATAACACAGCTACAACTACTTATCTACTTCTCCGTCTCTCTTAATTTCATCAGACTAAAGTCCCCTTTACTGAAATGAAGTGAGATATGGATCTCAAAGCATCTCTTCCATCCGTTCACTCACACAGGGTGCTGGCTGGAGCTGAGTATGCACCATTTTAAAATAGGAAAAAAACTGTGTCCTCGATTGCTCCTATGTTGCCAGCCAGCACAGTCTCTTTCTGTCTCGCTGCATCCAATCTCCCACCTGGAGAGTTGCTCCATATCATAGGAGAAGTTTTTTCTTCATCTGAAAGGATTTTCTTACATTTTAATGAACTGTGATCACATGTCTAAGTCTTTACTGTTGAGTTATTCCTAGCAAATTATAAATTACCAGAGGTTTATCTGTCTGTCTTACCATATCTCAGCATCATTTCAATTAGCTAGGCACAGCAATACAGAGACCTGTGTGTGGAGTAAGAACTAAAGGTACCAAATCCTGACTTTTTTATCTATCAGAACGTCCATGGCCTGTGGCTGTGCAAGGCTGAAAGAAGAGCAAGGGTCCACGGGGGGACATCAGTCTCCATCCCCCACACAGCCACAGGACTGCTTTGCAGATCCACTCAAAGTAATGCACAGGACACACTGACCCATGGTCTGTGGGACCCATGGCTTGAGGGTGACCTACAGATAGTTTTTGCTGGCCATGGAGATACATCCACCAACTTGAGAGTGAGCAGCATGCCTTGCAGTCTCACTGGACAAAACACATGACAGCGCCCAGGCGTACAACCTCCAGGAACTCCCCTCATTTCTGCACTTTTCCTAGCCCTATACTCCCGCATTTTATTCCTTCCTCTACACAGATGTGCTCTTCTGCCTCATTTCTTCCACAGCCCCCTGTTGTTAGCAACACTCTTCTGTCTGTGTGCCCCATCATCCTCTTCACTTGTGTGTGGATGAAAAGGGGAGAACAGAATCAGAAAGATCATCCACCAGCAGCTGAAAGCAAGCTGAGTCTGGGAACTCTTCTCTCACACCTTAAAGAGGATGAGAGTAAATGGCAATGGTATACAAACGTACTTGAAGGGCTGGAAAGACTTGGAGCACTCCGAGAAGTGGATTCAAAAAAGGGTGCTGCAAAGACAGGAAGAAGTCAGAGCATCTTTCAGCCTCTCCCAAACCCATCACCTCCCTCAGGTGGCTTGTAAAAGTATCTGAATGTGGCATTTACCAAAATATAAACATGCGGCTAAGGTAACCCAGATATGGTTTCCTTATCAGAAATACTTTGTAGAAATGGTGCCTAAATAAAGGCTATGGGATTTTGCCTGTGATATAGCAGATACCAAGAAAAAGCAACGTTACTGAAGGGGGTAATGCAACCCAAACTGCTCAATTTGTTCCAGCTATATTTGAGAAAGGAAAACAGGAAAATGTTGGCTGGTCATCACTAAATAAATAAATAAATAAATCGGTTGGTTTTGTTTATTTTAAAACTTCATTCTCCATCATTCTTAAGCATGTTTTATTTTAAATTAAATTGGTATAGGAAGTTAATCTGAGATGAGTGAATTGTCTTACTTGGTTCAGTCTCTTTTCACAGAAGAGACATTCTGCACCACTCGTATTGTCGTTCTTCCCCACACCTCTTCCAGATTTACCACATCCTAGAGATGAGGGACACAAACCGCACACAGTGTTGGTGATGCAGACTGTGAAAGAGGTGTACACGGTGGCAGGAGGAGTGGGTTACAAGGAGGAAAGGGACAGGAACGCTCCTTCATAAAACAGGATTGTTTTCCTATTTCTGCTGCAAACATTTTATACAGCCCTGGTCTTATCACTTAGAATAAGCTTTTCAGAAGTGATCATTATTTTCACATGATACATTTTCTGAGTATCTAATGTGACAACTGAAGCCAGATCTCCATCACTGCTGGATTCTAACAAGTGCCTCCTGGTTGTGCTTTCCACACAGAGAAGGCTATAAACAGTACTGTGGAAAACCAGTCCGTAGATGTCTCAAGACAGACACTCAAAAAGGATAGTTACTGTTGACAATTTTGGCTTTAAACTTTGTACATCGATGCTAAGCAGAACATGGCTTAAAAATGCCCATTTGGAAACAAACAGTTCTTTATTCATTGCATGCTCTGAGCAACACACTCCGAATATGGCATAGGGCCACATCAAATGGGGATAACAAAAAGAAATAATAATCACTCATTCACCGAATGCAGCAGAGGGCCTGTAGAAAATTGAATAAAGGGCCTCATAAGGCAGTATTAAAATGCCCTAGCTCAAAACTGTACAGGCAGTCTTAATGCCCAATCTGCCAGAGCCTGTCCTGGCAACTCATAGCCTCTTTAGATGCAAAGGTTATATTGGTTAAATAGCAACAAACGAACAGTGGGAGGGAGTTCTTTTGGGAACAGCCTGAAATACTTATTTTGTTCCCTTTCCTGGCTGAGGGTATACAGTAATCACAACACAGCCTCATGTTTGAAATCCTCTTGATGCCCAGGACCCAAAGCATGACCCACCCATCAGTGGCCCCTGGCAGAGCTCAGGTCAGCTGTGCGGGAGCAGCCCAGCTCCTGCCAGCCAGGAATCAGCCAGGTGCTGGGGAAAAATAGCTCCACACACTTAGTTAATACCTGCCGTTTGCTCCTGGTTTAAATAAAACATTGAAAAACACACACAGAATGCATCAGGAGGATTTTTAAAAACTACATTTCAAACTCAATCCATGCTCAGTGAATTTTTTGCTGAAGTCAGGAACATCCACCTGCTGAGATTTCACCTCTGCTCTTTGTCTGTGTTTGTGCATGCATGCTTCTCTCCCTGCCTGCCTTTCTCGCCTGCCTGGGGCTTTGTTCATTAAACTTATTATTTTGCTTTTTTTTCCCCAGTTTGTAAGCAGTTCTTCTAAATTCTGTGCTGATATCTATTTCACTTATAGATTTTTTCCCTCAGGATACAGAATAATAGTTTGATTTGTGACACTGCAAGCCCTTAGGTACCAAAAGTTTATCACTTGTTTTTTTTTCTAACTTGGAATCTGGCTATGACAAGTAGAGTTATAGAATATATTCAGGCCATAGGAAAAAGGCTTTGTGGGTGAGTGTTTCCAAGCCCTCAGGTCTTTCTCCAAAATCTCAGATTGTCAACCATGCCACGGCTTGGCAATGAGACAGATGCCCCAACCTTGAAAATGATGCAGAAATGAACAAAAAGGAAATAAAAGAATCTGGGCAAGTGACAAATAAGCTATCAACAAGTATCCAACCTCAAGGAAAATGTATACTCACATTATGTTATGTAGATAGAATAAGATTTACTGAATGCTAATTTTTCTCATCAGCATATCACAGAGTACAGAGGCAACACTAGAAGTGCTGACAGCCTTTGTGTCTAAGTCCCTACTTCTCTCACAGAGAGCATCTTCTTAAACTTAATGGAAATGTAAATATAAAACATTCACTGCAATAAAACTCTCCGGAGATAGAGCCTAAGTAGCATGATTAGTATGGAAAATGCCTCATAAATCCTAACTCCAATAATCTCTGGTATCATAAAGGATTCATCTCATTACGACTTTCTAACAGAGCCTTGTTAATTCTCACTTCACTAATCTGCGACCTTGAAAATTCCCTCTCCACATTTCAGTGAAGCATTGACAGCTGAGTGAAACAGGGAGGTATCCCAGCAAGGGCTACAGGTGACAGAATATATTCCAAAACACTTGCTAGTTTTATACAAAATACTGTGCTTGACTAAATTAAATGAAAAAACAAGCTTTCATAAATTATCATCCAGCATTTTTATTTCTGCATTTTAAATAAAATATCAACATTTATTAATTTATTTACCACATAGAATCTTTTTGCAAGGCTGCTCCCAGTCAATGATAGGAATAAAAGGGGTTCTGCATTATGGGTATTTCTCCTGACACATCTCTGACACAAAGTATCTAATTTTGGAACTAGTTCCTACTGGCTGTAAGCTCTTCGGACTGCTATGAACAATAACAACCTATAAAAAATAATAACAATAAATAAAATTTAATACATAAATAAAAATAATAACTCAAAAATAAATATACGCACACACATTTGTATTTTGAAAAATATTAAAAACTCCTCTAAATGTAAATATACCTTAGAAATGATCCTTGTTCTTTCCAACACTAGGCAGACAGCAACTTACGTAATATCTTATCAAAAAAGGACTACTGATCATAATTAGGTATTAAGACCTGAGTTGTTAATCACTTCACTACCATAGCTATAGAATCCAGAAAATAAAACCATTTGTTTTCCATTATGCAACAACCACCACTATCAAAGTTTTAATAAAACTACACTGTATTACTGGCTGTGAAATGCAGTAAAATTTTGATGCAAAATGGATTTGTGCAGATGACGTCATCAAGTGTTCCACATATGATTATTTTTTGTTATTAATTTTACATCATCTCTGGCAATAGTACTATTGCATTACTGTAAAGTATAGTTGTATTTTATCAGTACACCCCTCCAAAAGGGCCCAAATCGAGAAGCATTTCAAAACGTACTCCTTTATACTCCCCTCTGCATGGTTTACCAGGGAGCACAGTGACACATGGGGTACCAGTGTGCCTGACTGCCTCTGAGATCTTAAGGAGAGAAGAGCAGAGCACAGGGGCACCTTAGAGCCACAGAGAGTCCTTGGTGAAGCTGGCAGTAGTGTTCTGCCCTTTCAGACTGCTGTGCATTACTATGCTGGCTTTCTGTACAGCAGGCTCAGAGAAAACACTCCTCACACCCCCAGGCTACTTCTGTCCATCTCGCCCGCACTCTCATGGGGGGGAGCCCCCGTTACCTCTCTCCCTAATCCTCAGTAGCACAGCTCTGTCCATGGGATGTCCATGGGGGAAGCAGGGAAAGGGCAGAAAGGTAAGAATTTATTTCAGATTTCAAAACACTGATGTATTTGAGATAGTGGGTGGCACACGTGGGCTGTACTAGAAACAACAGCTCAAGGTGCAGAAGCACTGAAGCTGTCCGGCCATTGGGAGGAAGCATGTTACACTGTATAACTGAACCCTGGCATGGGGAATCCACCATCTTACAAAATTAAGAAAACAACGAGTTATTTGTCTCCTTAATATGAGTTCTGCGGGGTGTCATTTTTTAGCTCCTGCCTATTCCAAGCACCGAGAGCATATCTAATACATACATTAAGTTGGATGTTTGATGAACATTTCCTGTTCCCATTACTTTGATACTAATTTATTTAAGGTTAAGAATGAGTGGTCTTACAAGTTCTTTCCTTTCTCACACATGAGAGCTCTGCCCAGTTCTATAGTGCAGAAGCAAAACCCCTCCATTCATCTCACCACAATTTCTCGCTTTAATAGTGTAGAAGAGCTAGATACCTTCTGCCTTCAAAAATGACATTTCTTGAGCACCCATCACTTTGTTACTACAATCCAAGTTACAAACCTTTGAAAGTCATAAAAGTCTCAGAATTTTAATTATGTCTACTTCTCAGCCCATTAAAAACCAAATATACTGATATTTTATTTCTAGAAGCTTTTCACGTTATATTATGCAGTCTGATAAAACTTTAAGATATTCTAAATGAAGACAAAAGAAAAGGCAAACAAGCTTTCTTTTAGAAATTAAAGATAAGCTAGAAAATGAACATACCAACAGCCATCATGTAATCCCAGCGGTCTATGAGGCACATATTGAAGATCAGGTGGTCAGATGTTTGCCCTTGGCCAATAAGCGGAATGTTTCTCTCCAAATTTTGGGTTATTGCAGAAGTCCAGCCAACAAGAAACCAAAAGACTACCAGGAGAATAACAGCCAGCATCCTCATCACTCTCCCACCCGTCATGTATGGGATACGCTGAGCAGTTCGGGACAGGAATACCTTCAAAACCCTGAAAAAATCAGACAGTGTAAGAAGAGCACTAGCAGGAATTAGATTTTCATTTTATTCACTATCAGATTATTAAAAAAAATTATCAACATTCTTTCCCCTGACAGTATGTACAAGAGTGAAATTTGAAACATTATTTTCATAGTCATCACATTTAAATGGAACGGATTGCTGCCCAGAGAGTTGCACATAGCAATAATACAAAATATTAGCTATGCTTATGTTAGAGACACACATTCACATCCTGCGTTGTCAAGCTGTTTTGTACCTCCCAGGTCCCAGTGGAAGACTTCTGTCTTTGGAAAAGGGAAGGTCATTTCCACAAAACAACAACCACGTGTGTGAGATTTCATTTTGATGATGTCTGTCTGCTCATCCCCAATCACGCTATTTCCAGAGAAAAAATTAGCACTTCTTGAATATTTTTCCCATTGAGTTTGATGCTTCTCAGACAATAACCTACTCCTTGTAGAAATAACTGTGGGAGGCACTTTGCTAATTAAGTGGTTTCTGACTTGTTTAGAGGCAACAACATGTTTTTTGAGCTGGGACCGAACCATCATAAGAAAAGCCACATCATATATCAGGCACATATACCACGTAACAGCCACTGAACATGTAACACTCATTTTAAAAATATTTGCACTTACTATTAGGACAGGTTTGCTCCCACCAAGAACTGTTCAAGGCAATATCACCTGCACTTTCTGCCCATCACCACCTGCTAAACCAGAAAACGGTCCTGCTGGAAGCACGAGGGCAACCAAATTTTGAGGAAATTGTCTTAGGAAGAAGGAGTAGTTTGACTCTTCACGTAGCACAGAATATGTCTTTGCGTTGTCTGCAGCATGGGATTTGACAGAAGCATCTAACCCCCTCCCTGCCACTGCAGTGCTCCTGCCTTGACCCTGCCAACTTACTGAGGCTGGGCAGTGAGGAAAGGTTATCATGGAAGTCTTCACGTACCCAAACCTTTAGAAGTGGATGGGCTGGAGTTTAAAGGCTTTTTTAGTGATTGGTGTGAGGAGCCTTTCAAAGAGGTGAGCTGTTTCAGTGATTTTGTCCTCAAAACCACAGTGGGTCCTGATTCCCGGGCAGGAGCATGTCCAGTGAGTACTCTAGATACCCATGAAGGGACAAATTATCACTGAGGTTTAGGGAACTTGAATTTTTTCAGAAAGCTGAGTTTTTAAATGCCCTTGTCATCTCTCAAGTCTTTCCAGTGTACTGAGCACCAAGCCACCTCCCTGTTCCAGGGGCAGGCTCGCGTTTAGGGAACTTGAATTTTTTCAGAAAGCTGAGTTTTTAAATGCCCTTGTCATCTCTCAAGTCTTTCAGTGTACCGAGCACCAAGCCACCTCCCCGTTCCAGGGCCAGGCTCGCCTTTTCAGCAAAAAAAAACCCCAAACAACCAAAACCATGCTCCAGATTAATATGTATGCTTATATTTGTCTAAGAGAAGGCAGAAGCAACTGGCATTGCCTCTCAAACTAACAACAGAGCAGTGTCCTTTAAGGCAGAAGCACAAAAGCTTTTCCACATCCATAGAAATGAATCATCGTTTGACTACAAACACAGCCTTCACAGTGTGCATCAGGTGAAGGCAGGGATCTGAATATGTTCAACATTATTCAGCTGTTTCCCTCCCGACAGTTGCTCCGCAGGGAGTCACAGTTTTTGATCCTTCCGTGTTTGATAGCTGTTCTGCTCTCTTTTTACAGACGCTAAGTGTTTTATGTTGGAAGCAGCTTCCTGAAGACTTCAGGCAGGATAGACAGACAACTCCACAGCAGCGGGGCACGCGACTCCCTCCACACTGCTGAAGTGCAGCACTGCTGTTCCAGGGCAGCACCAGTAAATCCTAGTTTTCAGAACACTAAGATTCAGTAAGTGAAGGCTTTCCTCCTCCCTGTTGTGAATGCCGATCAATACTTAGCTTATTTCAAAGGAAGGAAAAGGTATTCTTTCTGTAATGAACTGGGAAACACCATCTTTTCACAGCTATAGTTGGCCATTTGAGAAAAATCTCATCGCACATGTTTATAAAGCTTTAAGAATTACAGAAATCATACGAACTAGCTGAGAACTACTAGAAACTTATTTCTTTGTATTATGGCTCTCCAAAGTCCATTCTTGATGCTTCAACTGGAAGCCAACATGTGAGCCTTTTCTGGATGTAACAAGGCAGGACTCATTACATTTTTTCCAGCACTAGCTCATTAACTGTTGACTGTGAGACAGCTTTCTAAGGGAAGGGGTGGGCTGCTATTACCTTGACACAAGCACAGTGAAATGAGTAACATTTTGCAGCACAGCAGTCAAAAACCCTCCAATTTGCATCAAACCACATTTCTTTTTTCTGTCATCTTTTTCACAAAAACAAGCATCCACCACTACCACCATTTCTACCTATGCGTAGGCCCACATGTAACCCAACATTTACACTTTCAAAAAAAAAATTTTTTTTTGAGAAGCTGTAAGGAAAGCTGGGTAAGATGCATAATGTTCAAAATCTCCTTTCCAGCAGCTGTGGCACAAAAGTTCTCAACCAGAACATGACGTTCAGAGTTGCAACTCCCAGCCTCAATGTGAATCCAAACCCACATTGCTCATCACCTCAACACTGTCAGACATGCTCTGTCTCTCATCTCCTATGTATCACTGAACATGCATCAAAGCATGGACAACTGCTCAGGAGTCTCCCCTCCCAAGAGCATGCCTACTTACATTCTCCTTCCTGTACCTCTGACTCATACACTACCAAAGTGCACCATAAAAGCTGAAACGCTGAGATGTAAGACCAAATTGCCTCAGTAAACGCGTATTCTCTGATGACTGGTACCCTCCATCAGACAACTGCGGAGTTCTCGATTCAAATCCCTGCCCTGACTTCTGGGTAGACAATGCTCATTCTCTTTTTCACACTGCTCTATATCTATATACTGGGTTGAAATACCTATTGAACAAATGAGAGAGATTTATCACAGAGACCTAAGAAGTGAGCTGGTGGTCTGCATCTATACTAAGAAATCAAATATGCCCAGGGTTGTCCCTCCAACACAGGACGGCTGCATGCAAAGTGCCCACTGCAATGGCCTGTGCCAACGCCTGAACCATGCTAGGAAATGGCCTGGGAGCATTCAGGTTAGCATGGCCCAAGGGCAGGGCAGGGACCACTAAAACAATGCAGCAGGACAGAGGATGGAGCTCCAGCACCCAGGAATGTTCTCTGAGGCTACTTAATTTATAGATGTAGCCCTGGATTCAAATCCCTGAGGAAATTCTTTAATTATGAGTATCAAGTAAGGCAATGTCAACTTGAAAGACTTCTCCTCCTGTCCTGTCTACTTCCAAATGCCTGGTAAAGCCAGGCAGTGCCCTGGTTGAAGCTTAGGGCACTGTTTGAGACATATGGCCTCTGATCTAAGGCAGAAGAAGAAACTTAACCATCTTCCTCAGCATCTTCTAGCTCTTCTCCCAGCTAAAACCATTCAGCGTATGCAATCCACTTTTATGTGCTATTGTTAGATAATCACCATTTTCAGTGACATGTCATCAGCTCTGTTCACAAGAAGATCAGACAGAACTCTGCAATGTGCTGTACCTGCTTTGCTGGAAGACACAGCTGCCTTCAAGGAAGACAGCTACAGGCAGCATTACAGTTGATATGCAATAGCCATTCTTTTTACAGAGTAAATAGAAGGCACAATTCAGGCTGAATGAACTTCCTAGAGACCACTGCAGATAACTTCCAACTCTGCTGGCTGCACTGTCAAGTCCAGGCAGAATTAAGCTATATGGTCTGACATTTGCAGGGGGGGAAGCTGGCTCCATATAAATGGACAAGGGGAGGGCTTGGTTGCAAACACTGAGAGCTGAGAGCCAAGGGAAGCCCAGCAGCCAGGAAGATAAGCAATTCTACAAGTGGATCTGAAGCAGAGGGATGGAGCATGCTGGTTCACAGGACCGGCTGGGATCACCACCTTGGCCAAAGCAAGCAAAGCACATGGCTGCTGCTACAGAAATTACATCCTGAGAGGTAATGTGTAATCTTAGAAAATAAATAAAATCGTACTAAATTTTCATGTCTTATCAATAATCTGTCCTCTGAACAGAAAACATGCCCCCCAAACTATTAGCTGACTGCATAAGTGGCAGGAATAACAGGTGAAGGATCCTGCTTTGACAGCAATGACCTGGCACGGTTTGTTTATTTTTTATTTCTAGCATCTGTCATTTTGTGGCTCTGCTGAGTCATCTTGTCAAACTGTTCTGTTCCAGACTGATGATTTTTATTGTGATATGAAAGCTACATCAGAAAGATAAGAGGTCAAGCTCTTATGAAGTATATTGCCCTTCTATGGTGCAGGAATTATGTCATTTCTGCTGTTTCTGAGTAACAGTGAACATGCCACTAGTTACTTCAAGACTGTGAACTGATACGACTTTCCTTAAAACAGTGGAGAGATATTGATGGCAGATACATGGTACCATGTCAGTACATAAGAGAGTCTACACTTCACAGTTGACATGCAGGCACACACACAAACACAAAATACTGAGTGCAGGTCTTATTTCCACATGAGGAAAGACAACTGAAGAAAGAACATCAACACTTAAGGCCCAAGACCTCACAAATCATACTTAGATGCACTCACACCACTAGTTACTGGCTCTCAGCTGGAAAGGATAAAACGCAACTGAGAAAGAGAAATGTACAGCTTTATGAACCTCACTGCAGCTGAACATCTCCAAATTAGACACTGTGTATTTCCTCAGTGATTTCTGAAGACCTCAGCATAGAATAGATGTGAAGTCCAGCACTAAAGAATATACTCACTGAAATTGGGATGATCTTTTGCTTTCTTGAGTCTGATCATCTTGAACCTGAGCAAACCTGGGCTGAGAGCCATGCCATGTCAACAGCATGACAGTGACATGGGGAGAGCTGCATCATACGCATTGTGTCCTGTCCATTGAAGGGGTACAACAACTAGAAAAAGAGGTTCTGGCAATTTTTTTGGTGTATGAACACTTCTGAGAGTCCCCATCCTATATGTAGCCAGCAAATTTCACCACATATCAGTTACAACCATTAAAATATCTCAAGTTCACTCCCCACTTGAAATAAATCAAAGTGTAGATAACATGGTATCTCCTACATTTTCCATTTAAGGAAAGGATTTTGTAATAGCAAATACATTATCAAGAAGACCACTGCCATGAAAGGTAACAAATTATTAGAAGAATAGACTAACCTTTCCAAACGCACTGGATTTTCTCTTTGTTAACAGAGCACAAGCTGGCTGAAGGCTGGTCTGCACAGTGAGACAACTAACAGTATCATAGGCTTGCTAGATAGCTACCAGGCAAACCCGGGTACTAATGGTACTGGAAACATGGGGAAGGACGTTGTGCTGCAGGATTGTTTCCTCTGTACTGGAAGCGTCCCTGGCTTCAAATCCTCACCTGGGGGTCTATGGTTAATAAATGGCAATATTCACATCTGAGGATATCTTGACGGTACATTAACAAATGGTCGATCAGACAATCTTGTGTACTGAGTCATCAGGGAAACAGTGGTGTCCTTTTTCCTTAACAAGCTATATTTACTTTCAAAAATGTGGTTTTGAAATTATGGTTTTCTTTATGTTTTCCCTAGAGTTTTAAAGTGATTTCTTATTGTGGGAAACTAATGTGATACAAATTTTTCAGATGTGTGGCTAGAAAAGCAAGCTGTGGACAGCTCTGAAGAGGAGTTAAGAAATGGATTTTATCTCAGTGCCTGGTAAAAACTACCATTAGTAAGCAAAGACACATGGGTCATGACTTAATGCCAACCTATTCTGTGCAGTAGTTTCCTAGATTAGTTTTAATACTACACCTATAAAGGTAATTCTGCAGTGCTTCAAGGAAAGTTCCCCTTCTGGATCAATGTATAGGAGATAAACTGTGCTGCCACAATTTCCAAGAGTTTAAGCAGACTGAGGAAGGTGGGAGGGAAATCACATCCCATTGAAGGGAAGGCTCCAGGTATTAGGAGGCAACAGGAGTCCAATAGGTTTCCCACCACAATCAGAACCACTCACTCATTCCCATGTGAGCAGCACTGGACTCTCAGTATCATGCATATTTAATAACATGGAAAGAGTCTAAAAATATTACTTGCTTTGACGAAAATGTATTGATATGAAGTACCTTTTGTTTGTCAATTACAGGTAAGCCTGGAATGAGCAAAAAGAAAAGATCTGTTATTTCTTTAAGTGTAGCCTAGATTCGGACATTTTTCATGCTATACATATGCTTTATTTTTTTCTTTCACCTGCAAGTCTAAATTCCCACCTGAGAAAAGTTTAATTTCCTGGCAGGCTGTAGATCAAAAAGCTTTCTCTGCCTGCAGCCAGCTGCAAGGACTGTAGCTGCAGTCATTTGACAGATCAGCTGAGGTTTGCTTTTCCCCAGTGCCTCCCTGCTCCCCAGCTCACCACCCTGCAGCCCACATCTGTTCCCGCTGCCTGCTAGCTCCCATTGCAGGGGACACTGAAACTGCGTGTGCGTTGCTGTTTGAAGTGCCTCTGTTGATGTCACTGTATCATCCAGGTAGGTCGCATCAGAAATGGCTGTTCCTCAACTGGATTTGCTCATCCTGGGTGTGTGCTGATGGAGGTACCAAACACTGGGGAGCTGAGAGGTAAGAAGGCTCAACGAGGGGACTTGCCATGTAAACACAACTAGGTTTCAGTGATGCAGACCAAGCCTCCTTATTGATGAAATCCTCATCTGCTTTGTGCTAATTATCTCTTGTAATAAACCACTTACTGCACTAATACCCCCAAGGAATCCTGCTGAGATTAGCAGAACTACAGAGTGTCAGTGAAACAGCTGACCCCCTGCTGCCAAACTCTGACCAAGCAGAGCTCTTACGGAGCACACCGTGACTACGTAAACTGTTAAACAAAAAACCCATCAATCTGTCCCCAGACAACTAGCACTGACATGTTTCCTGTTTGACAACTATTCACATTTAAGGTTACATCACACAGTGGCTTCAGTGCCACCAAAATCACAGAATCACAGAATGTT
>NW_010141392.1:560-800 GCF_000699245.1 Pterocles gutturalis | reverse complement strand
ACCCATCCTTCGTCCCTCCCCTCCATCGCTCCCCAGCACCGCTCGTCCCTGGTCACCAGCCCTGGAGGGACAGGGGACAGCCACCACCTGGGAGCAGGTGGGGGTGAACGCTGTCTGGTGGGGGGGATCGGCTGTTTTTTCAAGCTGAGCCCCGACTCAGAGCTTTCCCTTCCCTTGCAGCTCCCAGGATGGCCGAGGTGACCACGGCCCCCGCCGAGATGCACACGGTCCTGAGCGAGT
>NW_010141392.1:230-522 GCF_000699245.1 Pterocles gutturalis | reverse complement strand
CCTTCTCAACTACACCTACACCTTCTGCGAGTTCAGCCTGGACGAGAACGTCAAGCGGGTGGTCCTCTTCATCCTCTACCTGGTCATCTTCGTGGTGGGCTTGGTGGAGAACCTCCTCGTCATCTGGGTCAACTGGCAGACGCGGGGCAACAAGAGCCTGGTCAACCTCTACATCCTCAACATGGCCATTGCGGACCTGGGCGTGCTGCTCTCGCTGCCCATCTGGATGCTGGAGGTGATGCTGGACTACACCTGGCTCTGGGGCAGCTTCCTCTGCCGCTTCACCCACTAC
>NW_010141392.1:0-209 GCF_000699245.1 Pterocles gutturalis | reverse complement strand
CAGCATCTTCTTCCTCACCTGCCTGAGCGTGGATCGCTACGTGTCCCTCACCAGCTCCTCCCTCTTCTGGCGCAAGCACCAGCACCGCGCGCGCTGCGTGGTCTGCGCCGGCAGCTGGGTCCTGGCAGCCGCCATCCCCTTCCTGGAGGTCGCCCACATGCAGCTGGTCAACACTGGGGAGCCCATCTGCATCTTCATGGCGCCCTTCG